>NW_021230666.1:0-578 GCF_002162155.2 Triticum dicoccoides | reverse complement strand
AGTAGGAGCACTCCTAGCAATTTGCCAAAGGCTGCCACGAGACAAAGGAAGAAGAAAACTTCAGACTCTGAAGATGAGGACTATGTGGCAGAGGAAGAGGCCACTTCCAAGAGAGTTGAGCCAGCTCAAGGCACAAAGCCAGGGCTGAAAATCAAAAGGCCAGCAGGCAGGCAGCCCATGTCAAAGGCAAGAGCCTCAACTGAGAAGCCCACTCCCCAAGAGCCAGTTGCTGCAGAAGGCAAGGAGAGAAAGGAAAGGGTAAATAAGACTGTTGCTAGAGTACTTGGCAAAGCTTCCATCATGGAAGAGGAAGAAGAAGAAGATGCAGCTGCACCAGCGCCCAAGGCACCCAAGCTAATGGGAGATGCCATAAAATCAGGGGGAGCTTCTTCCAAGGCCAAGCCAGCTCCAAAGCCAAAGCCCAAGAGGAACACACGGAGCATTCCTGCAGCTGAGAAGAACAACGCCCCAGTGCCTGAGACTGTTGCTGAGGATGAGGAAGAGAATGTCCTTCGGAAGCTCAAGCCCAAGATCCCAGACCACAACGATGCTCATCCTGTGGCTGAGGATATGAAGCT
>NW_021230665.1:0-397 GCF_002162155.2 Triticum dicoccoides | reverse complement strand
GCCAACTATTGCTTCTACAACTATCGCTACCACTTAGAGATAAAGTAAAGCAATTACATGGCGATTTCATTTCATACAATAAAGCGACAACCATATGGCTCCTGCCAGTTGCCGATAACTGTGTTACAAAACATGATCATCTCATACAACAATTTATATAATCACGTCTTGACCATATCACATCACAACATGCCCCGCAAAAACAAGTTAGACGTCCTATACTTTGTTGTTGCAAGTTATACGTGGCTGCTATGGGCTTCTAGCAAGAACCATTCTTACCTACACATCAAAACCACAACATAGTATAGTGATTGCTTTTTGATCTTCAGAAAGAACCATGTTCATTGAAACTGATTCAACTAAAGTTAGAGAAACAGACACCCACTAGCCACCTGTG
>NW_021230664.1:0-482 GCF_002162155.2 Triticum dicoccoides | reverse complement strand
GTTATGACAATTGCTACAGGGAAGGACAAGAGAATGAACGTGGAGGGGAAGAAGTGGCAGGATAAACATGCCATGTTATCTTCTTGCAAGGAGTGATGGTTGTCGGGGAGGAAAGTAGTGGGAGAGTGAATTGATATGTGTTGCTATATAGATGGAAACCACACCATCACATTAGATACATGTCTTAATTAGATCAATTGTTTAATTGGTATGTGAGCAATTTTTTATTATGTGGCAACACACGAGCAATAAACTAGTTGAACTTTAGTAACTGAATTGGACAACATGTCTGCTTCTACATATTTAATATGATGACATGGTGATGATTGTCCTATTGGCTTGGACTAATATAATAAAGTTAACATACCAGCTAACATATATTGTTCATCTTTTGTATGCTTGAATTTTTAGAAATGTTAGTTTTTTTTGCCTACTCCCCTTTAAGCACCCCATCCCATACATACCCACTAAACGATAGTAAA
>NW_021230663.1:0-1204 GCF_002162155.2 Triticum dicoccoides | reverse complement strand
CATTGTCCTAGCAAACCGTTGATTGGCTATGTTACCGCTTTGCTCAGCCCTTCTTATAGCGTTGTTAGTTGCAGGTGAAGATTGGAGCCGTTCCTTGTTGGAACATTTATATTCTTGTTGGGATATCATTATATTGCTATGTTATCTTAATGCACCTATATACTTGGTAAAGGGTGGAAGGCTCGGCCTCTCGCCTAGTGTTTTGTTCCACTCTTGCCGCCCTAGTTTCCGTCATATCGGTGTTATGTTCCCGGATTGTGCGTCCCTTACGCGGTTGGGTTATAATGGGAACCCCTTGATAGTTCGCCTTGATTAAAGCTTTTCCAGCAATACCCAACATTGGTTTTACCATTTGCCACCTAGCCTCTTTTTCCCTTGGGTTTCCGGAGCCCGAGGGTCATCTTATTTTACCCCCCCGGGCCAGTGCTCCTCTGAGTGTTGGTCCACCTGTCAGCTACCGGTGGCTACCAGGGTAACTCTGGGCTGGCCTACCCGTACCTAAGACAATCTGAGTGTGCCCTGAGAAAGAGATATGTGCAGCTCCTATCGGGATTTGTCGGCACATTCGGGCGGTGTTGCTGGACTTGTTTTAACCTGTCGAAGTGTCTTGAGTTACCGAGATACCGAGTCTGATCGGAACGTCTTGGGAGGAGGTCTATTCCTTCATTGACCGTGAGAGCTTGTCATGGGCTAAGTTGGGACTCCCCTGCAGGGATTGAACTTTCGAAAGCCGTGCCCACGGTTATGGGCAGATGGGAATTTGTTAACGTCCGGTTGTAGACTACTTGAACTAAACTTAATTAAAATAAATCAACCGTGTGTGTTACCGTGATGGCCCCTTCTCGGCGGAGTCCGGGAAGTGGACACGGTGTTGGAGTTATGCTTGCGCAGGATGTTCCTTTTAGCTTCTCGCTCGTGCTTCGCCTTCTCTTCTCGCTCTCTTTTGCGTATAAGTTAGCCACCACATATGCTAGTCGCTGCTGCAGCTCCACTTATATTTGCCTTATCCATCCCTATGAGCTTAAATAGTCTTGATCGCGTGGGTGTGAGATTGCTGAGTCCCTGTGGCTCACAGATACTACAACTCCAGATGCAGGTCCAGGTGATTCCGCTCCAGTTGACGATTACGAGCTCAAGTGGGAGTTCGACGAGGACTCTCAGCGATACTACGTGTCCTTTCCAGATGATCAGTAGTGGTGCCTAG
>NW_021230662.1:0-2020 GCF_002162155.2 Triticum dicoccoides | reverse complement strand
ATTAAACTAGCTATCTGTACGGTCCATATGTATGTCCGTCAAGTTTCATTGGGAGCATGCGTGCACTAGTACTTGTTATATCTACACTAATTACATGCATGTAGTTTCGCAAATAGAAGTAGGGATAGGTTTCAAAAATAGGGGGGGGGGGGTATAGAGCTTAGAAAGAATTCCAGTAGAAAACCTTGAGAGCCATCATTAGTCTCTTTCAACAAACATAATGGAAGGCTTGTTCAATTTTCTATATCTGTTGTGTCTATGCAGATGGCTAACAAAGTTTGCATGTTAAAGAAAAGATGCACCAGGTCGGCCTTAGAGAGTTCCACAAAATAATACACATGTAGCAAATTTGATTTGTCATAAGAAGTGAATAGTTAATCGGTGCGGTTAATGATGCCATGCAAATAAATAAATCTGTGTATACCTCATCAAAAATCTCAGTAAGCGCTTGAAGTTGTCCATCATAACCCACAACAATACGAACATGGAAGAGTGGTGGAAATTAATTCTCCACCTTCTTGAAGAACTTGAACATATTTGAGCTGGCTTGTACTCCCTCCGTCCCATAGTATAAGATTGTTTGCAAGTTATTTTAGCTTGCAAAACCATCTTATATTATGGGACAGAGGGATAGCTTGCAAAACCATCTTATATTATGGGACGGAGGGAGTACAATCCATCTTCTGAGAACGTTGATCTTGTGCGCCATACGACTGGAAATGTCCTCTTCAAAAGAAAAGAAAAATGTTTACATTCATCAACTTCTCCAATATATTGCAAACCATTGCTCAAGTCATTGGAGTACCCAAACATTTCTTGCAACAAGAGTGTAACACAAAAACAAACTCAAATGGCTCCGATGATATTAACAAAATTTGAGTTCCTCCCCCTACAAAATTTATTTGAGCACCTATAGCCTCTGCACCCTGATGTCAACATAGATTTCATTTCAATTTTTAAATAGTGTCAATTCTCTTAAACTAATTAAAATATGTTATGTACATTTGTGTGATCTGTAATTTTATATTCGTATGGACTCACTGTCCATGCAAATTTTGAATACTACTATATATCAAGCAATTAATAAAATTAACTTCATATCATCCTATTTCTTGTTATGGATTTAACAACTTTAACAACATATCTATGAATAAGAAGCTTAGAGCTTAATAAGATTTCCCCAACCAAATGGAATCTCGAAATCATTTCCCCTCTCAACACATTTAAACCTTTCTACATAAATCTTGCTCTAAAATAATTCGAGGATGAATGGAGCGAATAGTTTGCTTTGACCCACCATGGAATTAAATGCACATCCTTGCAGAAATCATATGCGTACCATCTTCGACAACATTGTCACCACCTCCAATATGTGGGGCACTGTCCGGTAACCTGGGGCCTCCTATTGATACGATCTACATGGTTCATACCTCGGTCTAATCGGCCGAGCACACATGCGCCAACGATCTGCCTAACTTTCGGTCCAACCGAGTAATATCCAACCTCTCGAAGGTCTTACGTACGGTTATACGAGAAACATGCATGAGATATGATTTTTTAATGGATCCACAAAAAACTGTCAAAGAGAGCGTCTTCCTTCCACAATTTTTGTGATATATCACTAACCGTTATGCCCAAAAAGTTGTCTAGGATACATTGCTTATCCTTGATTATTTTCTATAAGAACCTTTGCATGAGATACATCGATCTCAGATGGGCATTTTGTCTGGCCATTTGGTTGACGAGTTGTCTCAACCTTTTTTCCGAAAAGGGGGGTTCGCCCCAGCCTCTAAATCAGAACGATGCATACGGCCATGATTATTAATAAGCAAAAGGTCCAACATAAGTCTCCAAGTCTCGAACAAAAACTAAAAAAAAGGCTCACGAAGAGCATAACAGTAATAGAAAAGACACAACCGGCTGGTATAAAAAGATAGGAACACAAAATGCCTATCCTATTACATGACCTCATCCAAACCGGTTGAAAATATTGTTGGGGAACATAGTAATTTCAAAAAAA
>NW_021230661.1:0-525 GCF_002162155.2 Triticum dicoccoides | reverse complement strand
CACCCCAGGGTTCATTAATCGTGGAAATCACTCCGGGACCCCAAAACAGTGAGTAATAGTCCACGAAACGGGCGAGAATCGGCCAAAACTGTGAGTGTTGATGACCTACACGTAAGCGCGCCTTGGGGTTCAACAACTATGGAAATTTGTTTGGGGCCCAAAAATGGTGAGTAATAGTACACGAAACGGCTCAGAATCTGCCAAAACCGCGAGTGTTAATGACCAAAACGTAAACGCACCCCAGGGTTCGTTAATCGTGTAAATCACTCTGGGCACCCAAAACAGTGAGTAATAGTCCAGGAAACGGGCCAGAATGGCCAAAAATGTGAGTGTTGATGACCGACACGTATGCGCACCTTGGGGTTCAACAACTATGAAACCGGTTTGGGGCCCCAAAACGGTGAGTAATAGTCCATGAAACGGGTCAGAATCGGCCAAAACCGCGAGTGTTGATGACCGAATCGTAAAGGCACCCCAGGGTTCGTTAATCGTGGAAACCTCTCTGGGACCCCAAAACAGTGAGTA
>NW_021230660.1:0-416 GCF_002162155.2 Triticum dicoccoides | reverse complement strand
AATAGTCCATCAAACGGGCCGGAATCGGCCAAAACTGCCAGTGTTGATGACCGACACGTAAGCGGACCTTGGTGTTAAACAATTATGGAAATCGCTTCAGGGCTCCAAAACGGTGAGTAACAATGCAAGAAACGGGCCAGAATCGGCCAAAACTGCGAGTGTTGATGACCGACACGTAAATGCACCACAGGGTTCGCTAACCATGGAAACCACTGCGGGACCCCAAAACAGTGACTAATAGTCCATCAAACGGGCCAGAATAGGCCAAAAATGCCAGTGTTGATGACCGACACATAAGCGGACCTTGGTGTTCAACAATTATGGAAATTGCTTCGGGACCCCAAAACGGTGAGTAATAATCCAAGAAACGGGGTAGAATCGGTCAAAACTGCGAGTGTTGATGACCGACACGTAAA
>NW_021230659.1:0-854 GCF_002162155.2 Triticum dicoccoides | reverse complement strand
GCCAAATATCGGGTGGTAGGTGCGACATATGCCAACGGGTGGCTTATCATTGTGGGAGCCAGTAAGACATCGCCGGTGCCTGGAAACGGGATAAGGCGAAGACATGCACGCCGGCGGATCTTACCCAGCTTCGGGGCTCTCCGTGGAGATAACACCCCTACTGCTGCTCGGCGGGGTCTCCGCATGTTCACTAGATGAATCAAGTAGCTACACAACGCTCCTTGAGCTGTTTGGTGGGAGGAGGAAGGTGGGCACGGCTAGCCTGCTTCTTCTCCTTGTATGGTGTCTAGAACTAGCAGAGGATCGAACCCTTTGCATGGGTGCTCCGGGGGGGGTTTATATAGGCCTACCCCCGGGGGTACAATGGTAATCCGACTGGGCGCGGGGCCCAGCCGTCTGTGACTGCGCTCGCCGGCTTCTGCGCCGGCTGCTGGGGCCCGCCGACTGGTGGGTCCCGCCGGCTGCCGGCCCCTTGGTCGACAGGCAGGCCCCACTGTCCAGGGCCTGGTCGGCGGCGGGTTACTGTGGCTCCATCTTGTTGACGTGGGCTTCGTCGTGGTAAGCGCGGCTACAGTACCACCGCCTGTCAGGCGATCGCTGTAGCCTCACCGCGTCTTGTCTCCTTAATGGGGCGTCTTCTTTGAGGGAGGCGGCAAGCCGGCTACGGGGAGCCGGCTCTGTCTTGGGCCGACTGGTTGGAGGCTTGGCCACCTTCGGGCGTCTCTCTACTCAAAGGGGCCCACCGTCTATGGGCCACGCTGGCGGCCCGTCGTGGGTGATGCCAGGGTCAACATGGCAACAGTGCCGCGCCGGATGGGTCATGCCTACCCCGTACGGCGCACTGCGCCAGGCGT
>NW_021230658.1:0-638 GCF_002162155.2 Triticum dicoccoides | reverse complement strand
CCTGGGGGGGTTAAAATAAGATGACCCTCGGGCTCCAGAAACCCAAGGGAAAAAGAGGCTAGGTGGAAAATGTTAAAACCAAGGTTGGGCATTGCTGGAGAAGTTTTATTCAAGGCGATTTGTCAAGGGGTTCCCATTATCACCCAACCGCGTAAGGAACGCAAAATCCGGGAACATAACACCGATATGACGGAAACTAGGGTGGCAAGAGTGGAACAAAACACTAGGCTAAAAGGCCGAGCCTTCCACCCTTTACCAAGTATATAGATGCATTAAGATAACAAGATAATATAATGATATCCCAACAAGTAAATAATGTTCCAATAAGGAACGGTCTCCAATCTTCACCTGCAACTAGCAACGCTATAAGAGGGGCTGAGCAAAGCGGTAACATAGCCAATCAACGGTTTGCTAGGACCTGGTGGGTTAGAGGTTTGACATGGCAATTTGGGAGGCATGATAAGCAAGTGGTAGGCATCGTAGCATAGGCATAGCAAAAGAGCGAGCATCTAGCGAAGCAAAGATAGAAGTGATTTCGAGGGTATGATCATCTTGCCTGCAAAGTTGTCAGAGTTGACTGGATCCTCGAAGGAAAACTCAACGGGCTCCTCGTTAGCAAACTCGTCTCCCGGTTCTAC
>NW_021230657.1:0-3098 GCF_002162155.2 Triticum dicoccoides | reverse complement strand
CCAGGGCAGCGTCCTTATTAATTTACTATGGTGTACGTGCACCTCGGCGAGTCCGATGGATCGAGCTGCACCATGGCCTGGATGTTGAGAAATTGGAAATAGCTAGGCTAGGCGCCGTCCAGGTCTAGGTGTGAGTACTGTGATAAGGACGCGCGTATAGCAGCTCGCCAGCGCGCACTTCAGGGGATTCCACCAAGCAGCGCATTGAACGCGCTGGCCCGCAGTGTTAGTTTTTCACGAAAAAGTCAAAACACATTGATTTGGAATCCTTACGAGATTAAGCAAGTGTGCACTTACGTCAGTGCAATTTGCGTGCGAGGCCAATCAACAAACAAAAACAGATGTACAATTGCATGCATTATTTCGACACCACAAGCCGGAAATTTGGAACTCTTAAACTTCAAAAGAAAATGTGTGCTTAGATGTATTACTATTTTTAACTCTGAACCTAGCTACCACATTTCTATAAGAAATCTCCTACGTGTAGTTCCCGTTTCATGCTAATTAGCACTCATGTTGGCCTTCGAAAGCTGGCTGCCGTGTTCTGCTACTTAGCACTCGTGTTCATGAGTTTAATTTACACTGCATTCTTTTCATGAAACTTGATTTTCCTAAATACAGTATATTTGGTGCCCAAACATATTCTAGTTTTTGTCCACGTGCACATGCATCAAATAACAGATTTCTCCCCAAAAATTGCTAACTCGGTGCTGCTCTTACCTACCTGCTACTGCTGCCGCTCTTGACCTCGAGGCCATCTACAGCTCAGCCTGGTAACTTACCCGGTACCATTTGTTCTATTTGTTCTAGGAAACTGTTTGCTTTTATTACACAGAGTATTCAATTATGTCCGTTAGTTCCCGCATTTTTTTCTAAATTATGCCCGTTAGACTTTTATTTTTGTTGCTGAAATTAGTGATTAATTGACTTTTTTCAATCTCAAAATCCTATTACATGGAGGTCAAACACTTAATTATCAAAACCGAGGTCATCTTATTTTTCATCGGTGTCATGATCCGCCAAGTCCTACAATCCCCCTGTTTTTACGTGCTCAAAATATATATCTTATCTATGCAACTATTTTACCATGTTTTTGTGTTTTTTTACTATGTAAAAACTTATCATGTTTCATGGCAAAAACATGGGCTACGTAATGATAGAACTGGTGACGCTTCAGGCACATTTCGCTGCAAAACTGTCCCAGTAAAGCAATTGCAAAACTCCTCTCTAACCGTCTTAAGCCTCTTGTCCCCCTACTTGTCTATGGTGACTAGATTGGGTTCATTAATGGGAGAAGCATCACCCATAATTTCATCTACACTAGTTGTTGCCACCTCAGGACAATCTCCACGATGATAATAAAACTTGACTTCTGAAAAGTGTTTCGCTCCATCTCTTGGGACTCCCTTCTATCTATCTTGCACCATTGGGGGTTCTCCTGCAACTGCTCTAGGATTCAAACGCTTCTCCCTTCTGAAAAATGACAGTTCTACTCAATGGTGTCCCTAGGCACTGGATCAACTACAAAACTTGCCTTTGACAAGGCGACCCTCTCTCCCCTTACCTCTTCATCATTGTGGCAGACCTGCTGCAACAGCAAATCCTGCAGGTTCACAATGTCAACTGCTTTCACCACCCTCTCTTTCAAGACCGGCCGCCATCCGTGCTGCAATATGCAGAAGACACTCTCATCACTTCCTCCAAGGCCGCCCATATTCTTAAAAAGATCCTATATGAAACTTCGCCCTCGCCACTGGGCTTGCCATTAACTTCCATAAGACAAACTTTGTTCCCCTGCACCTAGACGACCATCGCTAATACTATCGCTAGTACCCTTTGGTGCCCGATCTCCTCCTTTCCCAAAAACTACCTTGGCCTACACCATATAACTGCCACCTTTTACTAATTTTTATCTCTACGTGTTTTAGTAGATAAGAACATGCTGGAAGCTCTACCTCTATAGCAAATTGCACTATAAAATATATTTTTGTATGCTTAATATTAGTACCACATGTAGAGCAATTGATCTACAGCGGCAGTGGGTGCACTATGCTGAGACCTAGGAGTGACTCCATTCAGCATGGCCTCTTTTGATAGTTATGCATGTGTGTCAGTGTTTTTTTTCTTGATATGGAGCTTCATGTAGTAAATGGATCATAATGTATGATTTCATTTTCATTGCACTCTTTGTATTTTTGTCATACTTTAAGGATTTATGGCGTAGGATGTTGCTCCCATGGCATGTGTATTGTGTATTGTTTTGTTGACGAAACACTCTTGGTACGTGCTTAATTTATTCGTGTCATGTGTGTTTAACTGGTATCTTCATGGACAACACATACCACCATATGTGTAAATAACATGGTAACTATGTATCACATATTAGTTCTAAAGAAAACTTATGTATGACAGATCGACATGCATGGTAGCTGGCGTAGCCTAATAACTGGTAGCTACTCCTAACTTCTATTTAACCAACATGGTACCTTATGTATGACATGCATGATAACTGGCATAGCCTGATAACTTTTGACCCGAAAAAGAAGTCATCAAAATATACCAACATAGAACCTAGTTTCGAAGGTCTCATCATGAATTTAATGGTGAAAGGAATTTGAATCGAACCGATGGTTTGAGCTACAAAACATTTTAAGTTTTTGAGATGTGAAGAATCTAGGATGACATAAACTTTTATCCTAATGCATGCATGCATGTGCATGTGGGGAAAAGAGGATGATGATGAAGCGTTTGTATCTATCCCTAAAAACATACCATAACAATCATCAGTTAGTGAGGTCATAAAAAACATTATGGATTATGCAACTACTATTCAAATAACCGAAGCTTGTTAGGACGACGTTCTGAGGTGAGATCACATTCATGGAGCCACGTGTTGTCGTACACACTCCCGAGATCATTTTTGTTGTTGCCCTCCTGGTTCACGACGCCTTCTTTTTGCAGAAAATTTATTTCCATCATTGTTATTCCTTGTTCACATCCAACTACAATCCTGCATGAATGGGGTGTTCTCATCAATAAAGGTAAGATTTCCCAAAAATAAATACAAAAGAAAAATGTTTATTTTACGACCCCCCCCC
>NW_021230656.1:0-458 GCF_002162155.2 Triticum dicoccoides | reverse complement strand
ATTATTTGCCATTTGCCTCTTGTTTTCCTCTCCCCCACATCACCCTTGCTGTTTTATTCGCCCTCCCTCTCTCTCTATCCTCCCTCTCTATTTGCCTTTTTTGCCCGTTTGCTTTTTGTTTGCTCGTGTGTTGGATTGCTTGTTTGTCGCGATGGCTCAAGGTAATACCAAATTGTGTGACTTCACCAATACCAACAATAATGATTTCCTTAGCACTCCGATTGCTCCTCTTACCGATGCTGAATCTTGTGAAATTAATGTTGCTTTGCTGAATCTTGTCATGAAAGATCCGTTCTCCGGCCTTCCTAGTGAAGATGCCGCTACCCATCTTAATAGCTTCATTGATTTGTGTGACATGCAAAAGAAGAAAGATGTCGATAATGATATTGTTAAATTGAAGCTATTTCCTTTTTCGCTTAGAGATCGTGCTAAAGCTTGGTTTTCATCTTTGCCTAAAA
>NW_021230655.1:0-1276 GCF_002162155.2 Triticum dicoccoides | reverse complement strand
AGCATAGGGGACGACCTTCGTCCTTTCTCTCTATTCTGCCGTGGTCGAGCTTTAAGTCTTAACTTCGTACCTTACAACTCAGGCAAGAACTCCTTCTTTGACTGGTCCATCTTGAACACCTTCAAGATCATGTCAAGGTATGTGCTCATTTGAAAGTATTATTAAGCATTTTGATCTATCCTTATAGATCTTGATGCTCAATGTTCAAGTAGCTTAATCCAGGCTTTCCATTGAAAAACACTTTCAAAATAACCCTATATGCTTTCCAGAAATTCTACGTCATTTCTGATCAACAATATGTCAACAACATATACTCATCAGAAATTCTATAGTGCTCCCACTCACTTCTTTGGAAATACAAGTTTCTCATAAACTTTGTACAAACCCAAAATTTTTGATCATCATCAAAGCATACATTCCAACTCCGAGATGCTCACTCCAGTCCTTAGAAGGATTGCTGGAGCTTTGCATACTGATTAGCATCTTTCGGGATTGACAAAACCTTCCGGTTGTATCACATACAACCTTTCCTCATTAAAATCGTCGAGGAAACAATGTTTTGACATCCTATCTGCAAGATTTCATAAATAATGCAGTAATCGCTAATATAATTCCAACAGACTCTTAGCATCGCTACGAGTGAGAAAATCTCATCGTAGTCAACTCCTTGAACTTGTCAGAAAACATCTTAACGACAAGTCGAGCTTTCTTAATGGTGACATTTACCATCATTGTCCGTCTTCCTTTTGAAATCCATCTGTACTCATTAGCCTTACGACCATCGAGCCATTCTGCCAAAGTCTACACTTTGTTTTCATACATGGATCCTCTCTCGGATTTTATGGCCTCAAGCCATTTATCGGAATCCGGGCCCACCATCACTTCTCCATAGCTCGTAGGTTCATTGTTGTCTAGCAACATGACCTTCAAGACAGGATTACGTACCACTCTGAAGTAGTACGCATCCTTGTCATCCTACGAGGTTTGGGAGTGACTTGATCCGAAGTTTCATGATCAATATCATAAGCTTCCACTTCAATTGGTGTAGGTGCCACAGGAACAACTCCCTGTGCCCTGTCACACACTAGTTGAAGAGACGGTTCAATAACCTCATCAAGTCTCCACCATCCTCCCACTCAATTCTTTCGAGAGAAACTTTTCCTCGAGAAAGGACCCGATTCTAGAAACAATCCATATTGCTTTCGGATCTGAATTAGGAGGTATACCCAACTGTTTTGGGTTTCCTATGAAGATGCATTTTATCCGCTTTGGGTTC
>NW_021230654.1:0-1162 GCF_002162155.2 Triticum dicoccoides | reverse complement strand
AGGGATGTCAGTTCTACTCGAATATGTCGCACAAGCCTGCGTCGGCCCTGAAGACCATCCCACTCGTCTGGCCTTTCGCAGTATGGGGACTGGACATGGTCGGTCCTTTGAGAACAGGACGAAGTGGCTTCACGCATGTACTGGTGGCAGTCGACAAGTTCACCAAGTGGATCGAGGCTAAACCAATCAAGAGCCTTGACACCGGTACTGCTGTTAGCTTCATCAGGGAACTAATATTCAGATATGGAGTCCCGCACAGCATCATTACGGATAATGGGTCGAACTTTGACTCAGAGGAATTCAGAGCTTTCTGCAACTCCCAAGGCACACGGGTCGACTACGCTTCAGTCGCCCATCCGCAGTCGAATGGACAAGCAGAGCGAGCTAATGGACTGATTCTTAAGGGATTGAAGCCTCGACTGATGCGTGATCTCAAACACGCGGCTGGAGCTTGGGTAGACGAACTTCCCTCAGTGCTTAGGGGGCTGCGGACCACACCTAATCGGTCGACCGGAAGAACTCCATTCTTCTTGGTCTACGGAGCTGAAGCAGTTCTGCCGAGTGATCTTCTCCACAATGCTCCTCGAGTTGAAATCTACAACGAAGCAGAGGCTGAACAAGCGCGGCAGGACGCAGTCGACCTTTTGGAGGAAGAAAGGGAGATGGCTCTGATCCGCTCGACCATCTACCAACAAGATTTGCGTCGTTTCCACGCCAGAAATGTGAGAGGTCGAGCCTTCCAGGAAGGGGATTTAGTTCTTCGAGTGGATCAGCACAAACCACACAAGCTTGCTCCTTCTTGGGAAGGCCCCTTCATCGTCACCAAGGTTCTCCACAACGGGGCGTACCGTCTTTACAACGTCGAGCATAATATCGACGAGCCCCGAGCTTGGAACGCGGAGCTACTCCGCCCATTTTACACTTAAGTTTTATCACTCGGATGAGTTGCAATAAAATACTTCTGCAGTTCATGGACCTCAAAATAATAGTGTCATAGTTCCTCCATAATTTCTGTCACTTTTTATTTTTGTCCAATAAAATTCCCCCTCAGTGGGTGACTTAGCCGCGAATCCGTTTCGCCTAAGTTTGTAAAAATCCTACCGAGTGGTGAGCCAGACTCCCACTCGGAGGCTTAGCTGCGAATCCGTTTCGCCTAAGTTAT
>NW_021230653.1:0-1113 GCF_002162155.2 Triticum dicoccoides | reverse complement strand
ATGATAGGTTGCTAGAGTGACAGAAGCTTAAACCCTAATTTATGCGTTGCTTCATAAGGGGCTGATTTGGATCCATATGTTTCATACTATGGTTAGGTATACCTTAATTCTTATTTCGTAGTTGCGGATGCTTGCGACAGGGGTTAATCATAAGTGGGAGGCTCCAATGAAGGGCAGCACCCAAGCACCATCCACCCACATATCAAATTATCAAAGTAAACGCGAATCATATGAGCATGATGAAAACTAACTTGACAATAATTCCCATGTGTCCTCGGGAGTTCTTTGATTTATATAAGAGTTTGTCCAGGCTTTTCCTTTGCTACAAAAAGGATTGGGCCACCTTGCTGCACCTTGGCTACTGTTGTTACTTGTTACCCATTGTGAATTATCTTATCACAAAACTATCTATTATAGATAATTTCAGTGCTTGCATAGAATACCTTGCTGAAAACCGCTTCTCATTTCCTTCCGCTCCTCGTTGGGGTCGACACTCTTAATTATCAAAAGGAATACGATAGATCCCCTATACTTGTGGGTCATCAAGACTCTTTTTTGGTGCCATTGCCGACGAGTGAAGTGCCTTTGGTAAGTGGAATTCGGTAAGGAAACATTTGTATAGTGTGCTGAAATTTACTATCACTTGTTACTATGGAAAATACTCCTTTGAGGGGCTTGTTCGGGGTATCTTCACCTCGACCGAAAGAGCAAAGAGCTTCTGATCAACCTACTGCACCTACTAATAACATTTATTATGCAATTCCTTCGGGTATGGTAGAGAAACTGCTAGCTAATCCTTATGCAGGAGAAGGAACATTGCATCCCTATATGCACCTAATCTATGTGGATGAAGTTTGTGGGTTATTTAAGCTTGCAGGAATGCCCGAGGATGTTGTCAAGAAGAAGGTATTCCCTCTATATTTTATGGGAAATCCATTGACATGGTATAGGCTATATGATGATATTGGATCATGGAACTACAACTGATAGAAATTGGAATTTCATCAGAAGTTTTATCCTATGCATCTGGTTCATCGTGATCATAATTATATATATAATTTTTGGCCTCGTGAAGGATAAAGTAGTTCTCAAGCTTGGGGGAGGCTTAAGTCA
>NW_021230652.1:0-665 GCF_002162155.2 Triticum dicoccoides | reverse complement strand
GAGAACCTTGAAATTCGCGAATTGTTATCTAGGACAATAGTTTAATAATTTTTAAATTTGTAAACTTTTTCCGAACTTAAGAAATTTTTTTCAAAATTCATGAACACTTTTTTGAAGTTTCTGAACTTTTGAAAAGTACGTGGCATTCCAAATTAATGATCTTTTTCAAATTCATAAACATTTTCAAATTTCTGTTTTTTAACCAAATTCATGATCTTTTTTCAAATTCATGGATACTTTTTTGAAATTCCTGAACTTTTTTCAAATCCATCAACTTTTTAATAATTCATGACTTCGGTTTGACACGAGAAAAATCTAAAATGCACCGTGGAGAAGAAAGAGGAGTTTGATTTCTCTCGTGTGGCGGGGAAAAGACATAAGAAATAGCGCGCATGCCAGTGTCCTCAAGTACACAAAGAAAAAATTAAGTATTTTATTATTCTCGTGTCGAGAAACAAAATTACAGCCTCCTTATTAAAGATGTGCTCCGTGGCCTGCTACCGCAGCCAGCATGACTGTCACGATGTGTGATCTCCTGTTTCTCAGGTCCTCGGAAGCCGCCTGGTTAATTACTTTGGGTGCTCTGCGAGATACCTCTGGTTAAGCCGTCTTCACTTTATATTCTCCATGTATGATGATGGTGGTGTGTGTGTGGGGGGGGGGGG
>NW_021230651.1:0-406 GCF_002162155.2 Triticum dicoccoides | reverse complement strand
AGAAAGGGAATAAATTATAATAATTTATTTCCTTAATTATAGCACAACAATGTCTAACCCCCATCCCATTATCAATGGTCTATTACCTCCTATTACATGTTGTATGAACCATTAGTTCATTAAAATTGAACGGTCCATAATGATCTGGACCACCTTAAAATTTTCCTAAAAAATTGTTGTGCCGCCGTTCAGAGTAGCACCATCTAGCGTTTTTCCCTTTCTAAAAGTTCTCTTTAATCCATCAACTTAAGTGTATCCGATGATTAAGTACAAACCAAAACACCTGTCGTTCTGCAAAGAAGACATGATCACACTGTACTAGCATGTGCCTACTGCCAACCACCTGCTTTCGGCCCAGATTGGAAGTACCTCTTGCATGGGGCCTATCATAGAATACGGTGATATA
>NW_021230650.1:0-836 GCF_002162155.2 Triticum dicoccoides | reverse complement strand
TCGCTGATGGCCCGCTTGAACACGATCCCTGGTCGAGTGCAGGAGTGGAAGAAGTCCTCGGCTCGGTGTGGTGCAGATGTCGCTCTGTGTCTGGCCCGAGTCCACTGCAAAGATGCGCGAGAAGAGAAGCTGGCGGCCCTTCGGGTGGCCAATACCAAGAAGCACGACTTCAGATCCTTTATGGAAACTTTCCTTGCAGCTGCCACTCGGATCGCCGACGGGATTGACCTTGATGAATTTGTTGCACCTTCCAGCCCTCCACAGGAGGGGTAAAAAACTTCTTCTGGCTCGACGCTTTAAATTTGCCTCGGTATGCCGAGTGAAATTGTAATCGACAAACCTTAACAGGCTTGACGCCTGAGCACTTTCGGTTCCTTTAGATGTCGATTCAAACTTGGATTTGGTGCTTGAATACGATTGCCTTCGGCTCGGAATGTCTTTTGCAGGTTCAAAGCAAGGTGCCTGTGTTGTAATCGACTTATTCTCTAGTCCGCTTAGACGAGCACTGGGCTGTAGCTAAGCCCCCGAGTGAGAGGGTTGCTCTTCACTCGGTAGGATTTTTGTAACTTAGGCGAGCACAGGGCTGCAGCTAAGCCCCCGAGTGAGAGGGTTGCTCTTCACTCGGTAGGATTTTCACAACTTAGGCGAGTGCTTGGACTGCAGCTAAGCCCCCGAGTGAGAGGGTTGCTCTTCACTCGGTAGGATTTTTATAACTTAGGCGAGCGCGCGGCTGCAGCTAAGCCTCCGAGTGGAAGGCTGGCTTACCACTCGGTAGGATTTTGATAACTTAGGCGAGCACGAGGCTGCAGCTAAGCCTCCGAGTGAGAGGATTGCTC
>NW_021230649.1:0-595 GCF_002162155.2 Triticum dicoccoides | reverse complement strand
TTCCTTCTTCCTCTTTTCTTCCTTTTCCTTATTTTACTTTCTTCTCTACACTAACCTAAAATGCACTAACCTAAAATCGATATCTACTAACAACCTAAATAAAAAATTAATACATATATGAAAAAACATATACAAACAAAAAAATGCTATGAACATTATATTCATACATACATATATAGACACATCCATTCATCATATATATATAGCTAGCACATACATATATACATTATATATATGAAAAAAATGCAATGAACAAGAAAAATACACTTATGAAAAAAAATACTATGAACATGTACACATATATATATATATATATACACATACAAACACATATACACACAAAATGCAAAAAATTGCTATGGAAATTGCAGGGGCGGCGGGGCAGCGCGCGGCGGCCGCGCAGGGCAGGGGCGGAGGCGCGGCGGCCGCGTAGGACAGGGGCGGCGCGCGCCGGCTGCGCAGGACAGGGGCGGCGGCCGCGCAGGGACAGGGGCGGCGCGCAGTGGCCGCGCAGGGGTGTGGGAGCAGGCTGTGCTCACAGGGGGCAGCCGCAACGGCTCAGGCGAGCAGCCTGACGGCGTCGGTGGCGGCGGCG
>NW_021230648.1:0-553 GCF_002162155.2 Triticum dicoccoides | reverse complement strand
TGCACTGTGGGTGAAATGATGATACCATGCCAAGTTCTAACCTTTTTAGAGATCATTTTGTAGTGATTTTCAATTTCAAGGTCATTTAGCCCTCTAAACAAATCTGTAAATGACTGAAAAATAGCAAATGATGTTAGAACGTGTTGAAAATTGAGGTCCTCCCTTTGAATGGTGCATACGGAACGCGAAAAAGTCTGGAGTTCAAATAAGTTTAAAAAATGAAGTGCCCGTGTAACCGATGAGTTCTTTTCCGAAACCCTGATACTCCGAAACAGATTGTCCAATTTGTACACGAAGTGCGTCCAGTTTTTGCCATAACCCTCTCTAGTATTTTGCACATGCCATGTGGGTGAAATGATGATACCATGCCAAGTTTCAACATTTTCAGAATTCATTTTGTAGTGATTTTCAATTTCATGGTTATTTACCTCTCTAAATAAATCGGTAAATGACTGAAAATAGCAAATGTTGTTAGAAAGTGTTGTAAATTGATGACGTCACTTTGAATGGTGCATACGGAACACAAAAAATGTCTGGAGTTCAAATAAGTTTA
>NW_021230647.1:0-517 GCF_002162155.2 Triticum dicoccoides | reverse complement strand
TAGTGATTTTTCGCAAAAAAAAAGCAGCGCAAAAAAAAAGAGCGCAAAAAAAAGAGCGAAAAAAAAATTCAGAGTGTGCTTTTCCCTTGTTTACGTGCCGCGCCGTGATTTTGTTGGTGTTCTAGGCTCGCGTCTCTAGCACAGTCTAGCCTAGGACCAGCACAGTACTGTCGTTGAGCGTTTATTCAACTTTGCATCTCTGAATTGATTATTGCTGACCCTTTTTGCTACCATACTATAAGCCTTCCCAGCTCCACATACATCTACGTCGTGTGTTTGACTCTCCCTGGTAATCGCTCTATCCAAGCTTTGAGAGTTTTTTGACTACAACGGTTGCCGATCACCGCCTGCTGCTGGCTAAGAACTGGTAAGAATTTGAGATTTGCTTGACGGATTTGTGATACACCACCACCACTTCTTAGTAGTCTGTAGGATCATATTCTTGTGTGTTTCTATTGCTGCTAACCATGCCAGGATCACAAGCCGACGAGATTGACTGGGAGAACTTATCGAACAA
>NW_021230646.1:0-1273 GCF_002162155.2 Triticum dicoccoides | reverse complement strand
CGCGCTAGTGGGAGGGACCCAGTTCTCGTTTTTGTTAGGTTCAACTTCTTTGATGGGGTTGTGTAGCGATGGCGATGTCCCTCAGTAGGAATCAAGTCTCCCACGTCCAATCTCTGTCCCGATGGTGCGAATAGCGTCATTGGAGGGCTTGTGAAGGTGTGTCTTGTCACGACCGGTTTTTCAATAAAACACTTATTGAGAAAATCGATCTCCTGAAAGGGAACATCTTATAAATTTCGAACAAATTTTGAAAAATCAAACTTTTTTTTAGTTTTTCAACAAGTTTAAAAAAGGGAACATCTTATAAATTTGTGAACAATTTTGAACACATGGATATTTTTGGAATCAATGAACTTATTTTTAATATGTGAGAGCTTGGACCTGGCCCAACAGGCGCCCGACGAGAGCGATGTCCTCGCCTATTTGGGCAAAGGGCTAAGTTTCTTTTCCTATTTGTTTCGTTTTTCTGCTCCTTTTATGTTAATTCATTTTTCTTCATTTTGAACTTCATTACTCTTTTTGAAACATTTTAAAAAAAATGGAAATATTATTCGTAATACAAAAATAATACTTTTATGTAACTTATTTAAATTATTTTTTCATTAAAAATTATTAAATGCTTTAAAAAACATTTATTGTTTTCAATTTTATCCTCTATACTTATTTGTTATGTTAAATACCTAAATAATAGTTTTAAATACCTATTTAAATTATGATTTTAAGTAATTTTTCATTCAAACCTTCATGGACGCCGACGGCATGCCCACCTGCTCACAAAGGTTTGGTCCATTTCGTGATTGTCCAAAAAAAATGTTCAAAGTAGGGTCTCCAGGTAGGCCATATGCTTTGTTTGAGAGCATGTTGTTTCTCAACATGCATCAAATGACCCCAATTTCCTCCAAAAAAAATTAATGACCCCACTGTTTTTCATTAGCTTCTATGACCAATTCATTAGTTTTTGACAATTTCTGTAATTTATGGAGTTTTCTCTGTCAAAAAAGGCTAATAAATGGCTGGAGATGTCACAATTTGCATACGCTGTCAAAAATCATTCAAACCTGACATGGATGTCTACCATGGGCTTCAAAAGTTGGGGTCATTTTAAGGATGTTCAAAAATACACCATGTTCAATGGAGGATCTTCAGTTAGGCCAAAAGGCCCCGTCTGAGACCAAGTTGTTTCTCGGCATTCTTGAAATGACCCAATATTTTCCATGGCCTTGTATGACCAATTCCATACAATCTCCAATACCTTTAAACTATTTGAAATTTA
>NW_021230645.1:0-860 GCF_002162155.2 Triticum dicoccoides | reverse complement strand
GCCAGTGATCTTCTCCATGGCCTCTTCAAAATTGTTCAGCACATCTTGCACCTGTTCAGTCATCATTTGCTGAAACTTATCATGAAGCTCCTTGTTCGATAAATTCTCCCAGTCAATCTCGTCGGCTTGTGATCCTGGCATGGTTAGCAGCAATAGAAACACAAAAGAATATGATCCTACAGACTACGAACAAGTGGTGGTGGTGGGTGTCACAAATCCGTCAAGCAAATCTCAAATTCTTACCAGTTCTTACCCAGCAGCAGGCGGTGATCGGCAACCGTTGTAGTCAAAAACTCTCAAAGCTTGGATAGAGCGATTACCAGGGAGAGTCAAACGCACGACGTAGATGTATGTGGAGCTGGGAAGGCTTATAATATGGTAGCAAAAAGGGTCAGCAATAATCAATTCAGAGATGCAAAGTTGAATAAACGCTCAACGACGGTACTGTGCTGGTCCTAGGCTAGACTGTGCTAGAGACGCGAGCCTAGAACACCAACAAAATCACGGCGCGGCACGTAAACAAGGGAAAAGCACACTCTGAAATTTTTTTTTTTCGCTCTTTTTTTTTTGCGCTCTTTTTTTTTTGTTGCGAAAAATCACTATAATGGCGAGTATCTCAAAACTCTTCCTAGCTCAAACTGACAGGATGGGCACGAAATTTTTCGACCAATTTTTTTTTTTCGACTGCCCGGACCCAAAAACTGGAAACGGGTCAAAAAAAACTTCCTATAATGGCACCTGTCTCAAAACACTCAGAAACACCTAAAAATAGGATAGCCAGAAATTTTTTCGAAAAATGCGTTTTCGAAAAATTTTGGGCCTAAACGGAGCGTGGCTACCCGACTCTTTTTTTTTTTCCG
>NW_021230644.1:0-639 GCF_002162155.2 Triticum dicoccoides | reverse complement strand
GTGCGCCACTAGTATTGATTTTTTTTTCATTTTTCCGTACATACTAATGGCCCATGATGTGAAAGTGCGCCATTACTAGTTCTAACTTGTAATGGCGCACCTTATAGACAGTGCACCATTAGTATAATTTTTTTTTACTTTTTGGCAAAACTACTAATGGCGCACTATGTAAAAGTGCGCCATTACTAGTTTAAACTACTAATGGCGCACTTTTGCATAGTGCGCCATTAGTATATATATATATTTTTACTATTCTGCAAAAACTACTAATGGCGCACCACCCGCAGGTGCGCCATTAGTAACCAGGGTTACTAATGGCGCATTTACTTGTGGTGCGCCATTAGTAACCTGGGACCAACAAGATATTTTGGACAGCCCACCTACCCACTCACTTTCCCCACTTCATTCTCTCCACCTCCTCCTCCAAGCTTGTCTCGACTGCCTCCTCCTCCTCACCTCATTTCCTCCATAGATTCATCAAAATTAAGTGGTGAAATTACCTTTTTCTGATAGGTAAGTAAGGGGAAAGCTATCTTCATGATGTAGATCTACTTTTTTTCTCTCTAGCTCGCTCCAACAACGTGCACATGCACTTTTTGTGGCCTAGCTAGGTCTATGTATGTTTGTGGTGTTGCATAT
>NW_021230643.1:0-389 GCF_002162155.2 Triticum dicoccoides | reverse complement strand
TAGTGGTCGCATCTTGCATTGATTTCTACATTGTACTGCTTCTAATTTTTTGAATTTCCACTTATGACAAGACACTTTTAACTTGGCAGAGTAATATTGGTTGCACCTTTCATATGGTGTCTAGCTTGCATTACTTCTATTTTCTTGAAAATCCTTCTGCTTAGTTTGCACATCATAGCTGTGAATATGTCATGCCATCCTATTTTTCTTACATATTCCATTCTCATGCGGTTGTCTTACTTCAAAGTATTGCTTGTATGTATCATGCATCACTGAGTTCTGAAGAACGATTTTATTCTTTTGTGTTGTGGGTACGGCTTGACATGGCAAAGTCAAAAAAGAGCAAGGAAAATAATATAGTAGGGAGTGCTGTTACTCGTCGGGTGAAA
>NW_021230642.1:0-1426 GCF_002162155.2 Triticum dicoccoides | reverse complement strand
CTTTTGATCTACTGCTCGAACTCCTTTGAGAAGAAAGCTCAGGATAATCTGTGTCATCTTAATTATTATGTGATCTAGCTAGCTAGGTTGTTCTGATCATCTGGATTCCTGAATTGGAAGACAACATTGAATCGATGTACGTAGTACCTATCTGTTGTATACAAGTGGTCGTTGCTATCTTCTCTAATATATATGTATACAAATCTTTTAACGTAGCATCTATTTGTTATGACTAATCCATGTGTTTTTTTCCGAGTAACTTGATAGGAAGCGGATGCAATGTAGGTTTGTTTGGGGAGAGAAGGGACATGATTAATCAGGGATTGACAGAGAGATCTGATGTGATTCATCACAACTTAACAGAGAGGGATCTGACGGGACTAACACAGGATTCAGAACATACCTGACGTAAATAGGAAATAATAAATCATCCCACGTACGTATTGTAATATACTATATGGAAACTAAACTACCTAGCGTGATTTGAGGGAGGCCCGTACTTAGTAGCCTCTTATCAGCAAGTTTAACAAACCATCCTAGTAAACCTCCTCGAAATCCTCTCGCTCCCAAAAACCTATGCAACCTTCCGTCTTTAATTGCTATCGCTTCACCTCCTCCTCCATTACTTCCTCTCCCTCCAGTTCTCGTCGATCGTTGGCTCCCTCGCCTCTCACGCGGATCAACCCCCTCTTCCATTACTTCCTACATCCCTTTCTTGTCGATCCATTGGCTCCGGCGCGCCTCACACGGATCAGCCTCCAATCCAACGTCTCTCCGCGCTGCTCGCTCTCTCATCGCTGCCGTACATGATCTCCTCTCCTCTATAAATGGTCGCCCATGTGCTCTTTCCTCTCCTCTTGCTCCTCCTGCGTGGACTAAGCTGCATCTGCCGCACCCCCTCCTTTCTCCTTAATCCAACACACAAGGACTACATGCAGCAGCAGCAGCCGGTCATATCACAAGATGCCGGGAGATGATCCACACCCTGTCGTCGATGCTCTGGACATACACGTGCCTGCTGCATAGCTCTCCTCCGCAAGGTCAGGCTTGTCTCTGTAAGAGCACACCCTTTCCCGATCTAATCTTATTCAGAAAATCTTTGCATGGCGTACTCAAACTGACTATAGTGTTTTGTCACCCTTGGTAATGCGGATGGTTGCACCAGACATGGAACCGGAGATGAAACCGCCGGCCAAGCGACACCACTAAAACTCAGGATGAGATATGGAGGTATGTCCATTCGACCATAACGGGCTAGCCGGCATGTGTTTTATTCACAAATTCATTATAGCGAGTATGTTTATTCACGGGAAACCCCCCTTTGAAACCAAATTTTTGCTAATTAAAAGAGAGATACTATACAAGAGAATTGTGCACTGTTAGAACAAATTACAACATGTAACAGTACTATAATTGTGGTTTTAGA
>NW_021230641.1:0-2064 GCF_002162155.2 Triticum dicoccoides | reverse complement strand
CCAAAGAGTTTCTATATTTCCAGATGCACCATAACACACATGCACATACAGAATTCAAAACCATATGTTTTTTATGTGCAGGCCAGAATCTGGCGATTGACAAGTAATTGGTCCCTAGTTCATGCGAAAGGATATTGGAAATGTCACTCCACATTTGCTTAGCTACAACACAACCAAAGAAAAGGTGATCTATGGATTCATGTTCTAAGCAATAAACACATTCTGGAGGATTTTCAATCCCCCTCTTGAGCAGGTTATCTTTAGTCATAAGTTTGTTATGAGACAAAAGCCAAAGAAAAACCTGAATTCTAGGTGGGGCAACAATGAACCAAACAGAGGGGATATAAACATGTTGTACTCCTCTAAAGTTGATTATACTGTATAGAGAGCTAGTAGTGTACACCCCTTTGCTGTCATGCCTCTTTGATTTCTTCGATCTTAAAGGGTGTTTCCAGGGTGAGGAGTTGGGGTAGCGGGTGGGGGTAGTAATGTTGTGGTTGGAAAGACCAGGTGGTGGTTGGAGGCGAGCCGATAATGGAAGTGAAATGATCGTGAAGAATAGTCGCTTTTTCATCATGAGAGTGGAACTCTGTCCCGTTAACTAGGAGAGAAGTTACTGTGTTCTTGCGTAGCCGTTGGGAAGCGGCGGCATGGAAGTATTGTGTGTTCTCTTCACCATGTATCGCAGCGCGAACTTTTCCACGTTGTTTTCAGAAGGCCATTTTTTCAGCGACAGCCAAGTGAAGTGCATCTGAGACGACAATTCTCAGCCTGAATTCGGCTTTTGATAGAGGCCGAGCTTCTTCTTTTAGGTCAAGTAGATTTATAATTTTCTTTGCAGCCTCTTCGCGGAAGAGGGCTGGTGATCGTGTGGATGCCCAGTGCTTGAGAGAGCATCGAGTTGTTTTTAGGGCTTTTGACAGGGTGGCAGCTGAGTTTGATCGTTGGGTTGAGTGGGGTTTGGGCGCCCAACATCTTTGTACGATTTGTTGACAAGCTGGGGCATGAGTCCAAGCGGACTCGAAACGGAAATGCCGTGGCTTAGGCACACGAGTCTGAATATGTAAGATTAGTGGGACATGATCGGACGTGGTGCGTGGTAATGAAGATAGGATGGTGTTGGGGAAGCAGGTGTTCCAGGACAGGTTAAAAAAGGCTCTGTCTAGACGTTCTAAGGTTGGCATAGATCGTTTGTTGGACCACGTAAACCTTCTATCTAGCATTGGTAGTTCGAGAAGCGCTAGTTCGTTGATCGTGTGCCAGCTTATTAAAAATTAGTGTGTCTTACGAATAAAAATGGTACTCCCTCCGTCCCATAATATAAGAGGGAGTACCTTTTTCTAAATAGAAAATAAAATGGCACGTCCTCCTTGAGTACTCTTTCTCGAATTCATCCAGAAGTCTGTATGGAGTTGGCTCACGCTGTTACTGTTTATTATTCTTAAAATCAAGCTTGCCAAAATTAACAAAGTGGTCGCATGGCCTAATGGATAAGGCGCTCGCCTCCGGAGCGGGAGATTCTGGCCAGTGCCGCTATTCCTCGGTTTTCATGGCAGCCCTCTTCAAAGTCTCAAAACACACCGTTCTTCATGAATTAAGCCAGTGCCGTATGCATCGGCTGCTCAACACCAAATAATTATTGGGATGCTTTTCCTCGGTCTTCATGGCAGCCCTCTTCAAAGTCTCAAAACACACCGCTCTTCATGAATTAAGCCAGTGCCGCTATTCCTCGGTCTTCATGGCAGCCCTCTTCAAAGTCTCAAAACACACCGTTCTTCATGAATTAAGCCAGTGCCGTATGCATCGGCTGCTCAACACCAAATAATTATTGGGATGCTTTTCCTCGGTCTTCATGGCAGCCCTCTTCAAAGTCTCAAAACACAACGCTCTTCATGAATTAAGCCAGTGCCGCTATTCCTCGGTCTTCATGGCAGCCCTCTTCAAAGTCTCAAAACACACCGTTCTTCATGAATTAAGCCAGTGCCGTATGCATCGGCTGCTCATTGGAACACTCAATACTCATTACTGCTTCACTCGATCGTCTGATGTGGTCCCAGTGTGATC
>NW_021230640.1:0-841 GCF_002162155.2 Triticum dicoccoides | reverse complement strand
CTTTGTTCTGATATATGGATACTATCTCGGATTTCATGGCTTCTAACCATTTGTCGGAATTCGGGCCCACCATCGCTTCTCCATAGCTCGTAGGTTCATTGTTGTCTAGCAACATGACCTTCAAGACAGGATCACCTTACCACTCCGAAGTAGTACGTGTCCTTGTCGTCCTACGAGGTTCGGTAGTGACTTGATCCGAAGCTTCATGATCACTATCATAAGCTTCCACTTCAATTGGTGTAGGTGCCACAGGAACAACTTCCTGTGCCCTGCCACACACTAGTTGAAGAGATGGTTCAATAACCTCATCAAGTTTCCACCATCCTCCCACTCAATTCTTTCGAGAGAAACTTTTCCTCGAGAAAGGACCTGATTCTCGAAACAATCCATATTGCTTTCGGATCTGAATTAGGAGGTATACCCAACTGTTTTGGGTTTCCTATGAAGATGCATTTTATCCGCTTTGGGTTCGAGCTTATCAACTTGAAACTTTTTCATATAAGCGTCGCAGCCCCAAACTTTTAAGAAACGACAACTTAGGTTTCTCTAAACCATAATTCATACGGTGTCATCTCATCGGAATTACGTGGTGCCCTATTTAAAGTGAATGTGGTTGTCTCTAATGCCTAACCCATGAACGATAGTGGTAATTCGATAAGAGACATCATGGTACGCACCATATCCAATAGGGTGCAACTATGATGTTCGGACACACCATCACACTATGGTGTTCCAGGCGGTATTAATTGTGAAACATTTTCCACAATGTCTTAATTGTGTGCCAAAACTCGTAACTCAGATATTCATCTCTATGATCGTATCATAGACATTTTATCCTCTT
>NW_021230639.1:0-1070 GCF_002162155.2 Triticum dicoccoides | reverse complement strand
AACAGCTCATTGATGTTGGGAAGTGGGTATTTGTTCTTGATGGTCTTCTTGTTTACTGGACGGTAATCAACACAAAGTCGACTCGATCCATCCTTCTTCTTCACAAAAAGAACACCACAACCCCACGGAGAAGTACTAGGCCGAATGAGACCCAATCTTTCTTGCTCATCGAGTTGTTTCTTCAACTCCTTCAACTCTTCGGGGCCGAGCTTGTAGGGACGTTTGCACACAGGTTCCGTACCGGGCTCAAGTTCAATAACAAATTCAACCGGCCGGTTTGGAGGCATCCCTGGAAGTTCTTCTGGAAAGACGTCTTGATATTCGCAAACGACAGGAATTTGCGAAATAGCATCCAATTCACCCTTCTCATTGAGAGAAAACAACCGGATGGAATTATCCCGAGCGGCAAAGACAATGACATCCTCAGACGAATGAGTCAATTGAATCTGCCTGGCAGCACAGTCAAGATGTGTCTTGTGCTTAGAAAGCCAATCCATTCCGAGAATAAGATCAATATCCGAGTTACCGAGAACAATTGGGGAAGAAAGGAACTTGCAGTCACCCAATGTGATAGTAACCTCAGGGACGCAGGTGTTAGCTGTCATCTGCTTGCCCGGTGACACAATTTGCAAGGAACTTTGCAGATACTGATAATCACACTCATACTTTGATGCAAAAGGTTTGGAAATGAAGCAATGTGATGCACCTGTGTCAAAAAGAACTTTTGCAGGAACATCGTTAACAAGAAGGTTACCCATGATCACATCTGACGAGTCCTCTGCCTGAGCTGCATTCACCATATTGACCTTGGCGTGCTTGGGATTGTGCTTGACCACAGCTGTACTTGCCGATCTGACAGGAGGAGGAGGAGGAAGACGCCTCTGGTTGGTACACTTGTTAGCATAGTGACCCTTCTGTTGGCACTTGTTGCACGTGACCTCTGAAAGCGGACGGTGATACGGAGCACTCGGTCTTGGCGCTTGAGACGAAGACTTGTTCTGAAAGCCTGGGTTGGGTGGGTGGGAGAAACCACTGCCACCTTTGCTCTTCTGCTGATACGGCTGACGGAA
>NW_021230638.1:0-1589 GCF_002162155.2 Triticum dicoccoides | reverse complement strand
AATTTATGATGTGATTTGGATCTTAACTTATATTTATATAATCTCATATGAATTAAATAATTATTGTCATATGCATTTGGATTATGGTGGATTTAATCATTTGTCATAATTTAAATTCAAAATAAATCAAATATATGTGGTGTCATCTTCACCAATAATGAAATTAATGATGCTAGCTGTGGGATAGTCTGCTTGGGTGTTGACGTGGCATGAATTTGTGACGTTCCTACAGCACTGAATATGGTGCAATATGGAATTTTTTCTCGTAGCGTGTGACATTAATCGACTGTCACAAAAGTAACAACTTGATGATGTTCTAGAGAACGTCACTGAAGATCCTATATCCAGTGACATTATTTTGCGCGCGCCGTCACTAGGAGTAATCTGTGACGGGGATTCCGTGACGATCCTTGTGACACCCATAAAACATCACTTAGGGGTAATTTGTGACGTTAATAGCTATTCAATGACATTTTGTGTCTCGTCATAGTAGGCCCGATCTCTTGTAGTGTGGTCAAGGTGGCCGACAGCACGGCTCGGCGCCATGACATGTCGCGGTTCCGAGTTTTGCTAAAGAAGGATGACCCGGACCGAGTTCCTGTTCGCCGCATCCTAGTCGTGGAAGAATCGTCTAGCCGGAGTGGCCATGGGCGCGTGGAGGGCGTCGACGCTCTGTGGTATCTCGTGGAGATCATCCGGGAAGCGCCACCTGTTAGGCCGGGTGGCAGCACGTCCGGTCACCACCCACCCCCTCCATCGCCGCCGTCTACGGATGGGGATGAGGAAGATGACAGGCAGGCCCGTCATGGGCGCGATGGGTATGTGCCTCGGGGGCCTTCGCCTCGTAGCCCAGTGGGATCTCCGCGGTCCTCGACGGTGTCTGCGCCGCCGACGAGGTCGCATGGGTGCGCGCCGCCTCCGCGTGACGGGGGCCCCGTGGGCTAGGGCGGCCCCACGCAGCCATCCCAAGGGGCTGACATCAGGCGGTCAAGCCTGGGGGTGGACCAAGTGGAAAGACAGGGCGGTCTTCTCATAGGGCGACACATGGAAAGCCAGGACAGGGTGGACCAAGAGGAGGCATGGGAAAATGTGGCTATGGGACAGGGCGGGTTGCCCCTCGCCGCTCCAATCCCCTCGCTCGTGTCGTCTTGCGGCTCCAGAAGGATCTCCCACCAACCGGAGGGCGACAATGAGTCATCTGCGCAGTGTCCTGTCTCGGTGAACCAGCCCAACGGCAGGATGGGACGACCGGATTTTGGGCTGGCCCTGCTGGTTGGACCCGCGCGCAGCCCGAGGATGGGTGGCTGTACCACCGCCAACGCCACCATCAACCCAGAACGCTCCATCCTCATTGGTGATTGGGATCTGGACCTGCCAGTAGATGCCAATCGGGACCCCACATGCCTGCCACAGCATGATCTCATGCTCGATTCCCTGGGGGACAGCCAGGTTGGTGCGGACAGGGGATCGCCCTTGTTCCCCACGCCAGATGGCGACACAACAAGTGGCGAGCCAACACCAATGGAGGGTTTGCATGCATGCATGATGGCGGAACCCACATTCCTGGCGAGTCTTTCTGATGGGCCCGA
>NW_021230637.1:0-646 GCF_002162155.2 Triticum dicoccoides | reverse complement strand
ATTGCCTGATTTGCTATGTGGAGAAAGACATATTTTCTACAATAACGAATGATGATGTGATTGATCTATTGAAGAAGATGAAAGATCGAGAAGGGAAGTTATAAAATGTGAGTCTCGTATCACTTTATTTTTTCCTTAATGGTACTTATTTTCTGCATTATCTGTTTCTTACTATTGTTGTAAACATAATATGTTCTTTTGTTCATCCTTTCTAGAAAGTTATAAATGAAATGTTCCGAAGTCATCTTTTTGCCTATTATTTCCGGAAAATGTAAAGAAGTGATACTTTATGACTTCCCTCAGCCAATACTTGCTAATCGGTATGATTTTTTTATGTAATAATAATATCACCAGCTCGTTGCATATTGTTGCTCTTTATATCACTCTCGGCCATTATCTATGTTGTTGCACCACTATAATTTCTGCTAGAGGCTTAGCGTGGGCATCGGTTGACACCAGTGCCCATTTTTTCTAGCTTCGTCCCTGGTTACAAAGGCCATAGCCTTGACAACTGCGCCCCAACGGTCAATCGCATATTATATTTCTTGGCGAATGCGAGACAGGACATGCATGATGTACTTTGCTTTGACCTGGCACTAGTAGAAAAGGGGGCATTGGTCCAAGCCGGGTCAGCCCATTAGTCCCG
>NW_021230636.1:0-960 GCF_002162155.2 Triticum dicoccoides | reverse complement strand
TTTTTTTTCATACCGGCGGCGATCCAGATTGCAAGTAAACACCCCACTATAACCATACACGGAAAATAAAACATCGATAACTACACATGCATACCTCTGAAAAATGTCGCAAGGAAAAACAATAGATTTCTCATCGCGAGAGTGAGAGAAAGCGAGCGAGAGAGAGAGAGAGGGAGAGAGGGAGAGGGACGAGAGAGGGAGAGAGAGACGCCTTAGGATTAACCATATTCAACACACGCTTTTTGTTGTGTTTGTGTGAACACCGAGGCCATCGCCGGCGAGGGTGAGAAGGAGGATAAGTAGTAACAAAAATATGATGCCTCGCAAAAATAAAGTAGATGGACCTATTGTGGTTTGAGTGATGGTTGTTGAGTTAAGAGCATGTGTTATGTTTTCTCTCCCATTGCAACGCACGGGCTCTTTTGCTAGTATTATTAATGCCTCTACAATCAACACACATACGCAATGTACCATCCTTTTTAGGCACTAGTATAATAGGAACATCACAAGGACTAAGAGATTCGCGTATATAACCTTTGTCGACCAGCTCTTGTACTTGACGCATAATCTCCTCCGTCTCCTCTGGATTGGTATGGTATGGTGCACGGTTGGGTAATGATGCACCGGGAATTAAGTCAATTTGATGCTCAATCCCTCGAATAGGTGGTAATCCCGGTGGCACGTCTTGTGGAAAAACGTCAATGAACTCCTGCAAAATGTTAGTGACAAGAGGAGGCAAAGAGGAAGGCACGTCCTCGAATGAAAATAATGCCTCTTTGCACACGAAAGCATAGCAAACCGATTTGCTATAATCTAGATCATCAATATCATATTTGGTGGCAAGTAAACATGCACTTTTCAGTTTAATTGCAGAAGCAACATTAGATGGTTTATTATTAGGCTTCATTTGTTGCTCAAATTCTTTTGCCACAATCAGATTTTCACTCTTATTTTGCTCCT
>NW_021230635.1:0-477 GCF_002162155.2 Triticum dicoccoides | reverse complement strand
GCCCATCGAGGTGGATGAAGACTCTCTGAACAAGGTTGGCCCTGCTAGGATGAAGGTTTCGTGTGTGGATCCTGAACGGGTTCATGGCTTGATTGATATCTTCCCTTCTCCCAATGGTATTAAGCTTCGGGCGCGGGTGGAGGGGGCGGCTGCTTTTCAGACTCCACCCCCCTCCTCCCCCTTCTAACCCTTCGGACAAGCATGATAAGGAGGGGGACAGATCTCTGGGTGGCCCTAATCAGAGCCATGGGTCTAACCTCCGCTTCACCCAATCTGAATGGGATGGTTTGGCAGATTCTGAACGTGAGTTGTTTCAATCCCAAGCTCCCTCTGGTGTTGCTCCTCGTGATGATTCGGTGATCCCGTCTGCTGCTCCCAATGTCCCTGCTGCTGGTGCTGATATGTCGAAGTTCCCGCCCTGCTTTGCTACCCCCGTTTCTGGTGCTTGCTCCAATCTTCCTGTCCGCCCGCTCTCCC
>NW_021230634.1:0-733 GCF_002162155.2 Triticum dicoccoides | reverse complement strand
CATTTCCCGGTAAGAGAGGCTACTAAAGATAAACAACTAGATAGTCAGATCCCACACATACCAAGCATTTCAATCATACACACAATATGCTCGATATGTGCAGATACAACGAAGCATCACAACATGACTCTACGACACAAGTACTTTATTTAAGGCTCAGTGAGCCATACATAACATACACAAAGGTACGGGTCTCACGACCCCACATACAAGTCATACAGTCATACAAACCAGCAGCGGAAGTAACTTGTCTGAGTACAGACAACTAGTAAAATAAAAGAGACTTGGAAAGCCTAGCTATACTACGTGGTCCTTCACAAGCTCAGGGTCACCACCTGGGTCTTTAGCCTATTCGTTGATGTCAACGTCTACATAGAACCCATCAGAAGGGGTTGCAGCGTCTTCTGTAAAAATGTAGATTATAGCAACATGAGTACAAAGGTACTCAGCAAGACTTACATCAGATCCTACATACATGCATAGTATCAAGAAGGGTTGGTGGAGTTATTGCAGCAAGCCAGCTTTGACTCTTGGCTAGGCTATCCTACGATACTCCAACTTGAAATGGTTTTGCGCACACGAGTCCACTACTCACCACTTCAATACACTACCGAGGATCCATCTCCGTCTTCCTACGGAAGAGCCATCCTCGGCACTCACACTTGTCTTGAGGCTTTTAGTAGTTTCCATTTACTTGTCTATGAACTGTATAGGCAACCAAGTAGTCCTTTAC
>NW_021230633.1:0-449 GCF_002162155.2 Triticum dicoccoides | reverse complement strand
ACATGGGAAATGCTAATAATCAACCGGCGGATCACTCGGCCGCATCCACCGCTGCTCCAATCGCCCATGCGTCTTTCTTCAGGCCACACTTAGTCTTATCTCCTTGGCTCAAAAGCGTCGTGTGTTCGCTGCAGTGAATTATCACTCAAGGTGTTTTTTGCAACCCACGTTGTGTTACAATGAGGTTCTGCAACAGGATCTATGTTGCAAAAAATGGTGCAAAAAAAGATTTGAATTTTCTTTCCACAACAGGACCTCTGTTGCAAAAACATTATGTAACAAGACCTCTGTTGCAAAAATTTCTGCAACATGAGCCGTGTTGCAAAAATTTCCGTAACATGACATCTGTTGCGAAAGTTATCACAACACCGTTGTTGTTGCAATTGTAAGAATGCGTCTGGGTCATAGGTTGACACTAGATCTAACGGCTGCCGAGCCGGCGGATATTT
>NW_021230632.1:0-837 GCF_002162155.2 Triticum dicoccoides | reverse complement strand
CAATGGCCTCCTCAGCTCCACGGACACATCAAGATCAACGGTAGGTGTTGCTAGATAGACAAGCAAAAGATGTGAAAGGATCGAGAAGAGGTGTCTAGAGGGGGGGTGAATAGACTCCTAACGAAGAAAAGTTGCAGTTTTTATTTTCTTCAAGTTAAGGTAGAGTTTTAGCACAAGTTTAAACATTCACAATACATTTCAAGCAAGCATGACAAGAGTATATGAGCAGTAGAAAGTAAAGCATGCAAGTTGCAAGAAAGTAAAGGGATGGGATTGGAGTGTGCAAACGCAATTAGAGACACGGAGATTTTTGGTGTGGTTCCGATAGGTGGTCCTATCATACATCCACGTTGATGGAGACTTCAACCCACAAAGGGTAACGGTTGCACGAGTCCACGGAGGGCTCCACCCACGAAGGGTCCACGAAGAAGCAACCTTGTCTATCCCACCATGGCCATCGCCCACCAAGGACTTTCCTAACTAGGGTAGATCTTCACGAAGTAGGTGATCTCCTTGCCCGTACAAACTCCTTGGTTCAACTCCACAATTTTGTCAGAGGCTCCCAAGTGACACCTAACCAATCTAGGAGACACCACTCTCCAAAAGTTAATAGACGGTGTGTTGATGATGAATTCCTTGCTATTGTGCTTCTAATGATAGTATCCCCAACACTCAACTCTCTCTCACTGATTTGGATTTGTTGGAAAGAAGATTTGAGTGGAAAGCAACTTGGAGAAGGCTAGAGATCAAGATTCATATGGTTGGAATGAAATATCTTGGTCTCAACACATGAGTAGGTGGTTCTCTCTCAGAAAATGTATGTTGAAAGTGTAGGCA
>NW_021230631.1:0-1025 GCF_002162155.2 Triticum dicoccoides | reverse complement strand
TGACAGAAAAGCTGACCGGTTGGGCCCGCCCGTCAGGCGCCACGCTGGCCAGTGCGCGCGTGCCCGCGCGCTGACTGGGCGCTGACTGGGACGAGGCCGGCTCGCTCGCACCGTTTAAGTCGCGGTTGTGCGACTGTGCCAGATCCCGACCCTGACCCCGCTCGCCTTCTTCTTCCTTTCTTCCTGCTCCCTGCGTCGCCGTCGCCTGCGCCCGCCACTGCTGGCCGCCACACCACGCCGCCGCAGCCATGGTTCTAGAGGACGAGAGCTGCGATGACAACTCAAGCCTCCCCTACATGTACTCCGAAACCTTCACCGATGGGCTGAACCAGGTTAGTTACTCCATTGGAGCCAGGGTTAGGGTTAGGTTTAGGAATTTTTGGGATTTTTGTTTGTAGGTGCTCTTTGTTCTGAGGATTTCGTTTGATTTGTTGTGTCCTCTTGCTGTGCTTTAATTGTGCAGGTGCCTTTCTCACTTGAGGACCCGGATTACAAGGGCCTTGAGCTAAATCTGATAGTGTTCTGCGAGAAGCATGGGAAGCCATCAGAGGGGGTTGTTGTGTTTGAAGGAACAATGACTGGGAGAAGGTTCTTAGCATGTGTTGAGCCTGTATGTTTCTTGCCTTGGTGATTAAGCATTGGATGTGTTCATTGAAAGTGGCAGAGTATTGTTTGCCACCTGTGATTCAGTTATGTGCATGCTAAATTTCTGCTAAAATACATGCTCATTATGGTGGTCATATGTCCCCTACTGTAGTGCTCATTGTACTAAAATATATGCTCTGTTAGTCATATATGCCCTACTGTAGTGCTCATTGTGGGAATGCTCATTATTAATTTCAGTGGCAAACAATACTAAGTTGTGTGCATTTCTGCTAAACAGTGGATGCATTTCTGCAGGCTAGTAACTATTGCTACTGCTGACAGTTGCTTACTGCTTACTGCTGACAGTAGGTAGTCTCATTAGCTAGCTTGTTGCTGCAGGCTAGTGTAGTGCATTTAGCTGGGCAAAGTAGTTCACATTG
>NW_021230630.1:0-2389 GCF_002162155.2 Triticum dicoccoides | reverse complement strand
GGGGTCATTTCCGGCCTGCTCCCTCCATGGAGAAGATGATCAAACAATGGCAGAAGGAAGGGTGAAGGCAAATGGGGGGAGGAAGAGCATGCAACAGTAGTTCCAAATTAAGAGGGAAGGCAAAGAGGCGGTGGACGGTTGCCACAGTGCAAGAAGAGGCTAGTGGGGAGCGAACGGTTGGCACAGAGGTCACACACTAACGACAAGGCCGAGTTAACTGCACCATATATCGCACACACCTTGATCTGGCTGACCGTTTCTTTTGTGTTGCCTAATCACAAACAGTTCATACGAGTGAACCGTATGATGTACATCGCATACACCTTCATCTGGGTGCCCGTTTCTTTTGTGTTGCCTAATCACAAACAGTTCATCCGAGTGAACTGTATGCTGTATATAGCACACACCTTCATCTCGCTGCCCGTTTCTTTTGTTCCTCCTCATCGCAAACAGTTAATTAAACTGAACCGTATGCCCTGCATCACACCCGCAACTAAAATCCGAACTGTGTTTGATGCATCCGTCATCGCAAATGTATTGCAGCTTTTTGACGGGTTTTCTACACCACCGTTTGCGATTATTGCATCGCACATAGTTTCGTCGAAGGGTCTCTGATCGTAGTGTCATGTTAACAGCATCCTGCAGTAGTGATAGTAGGTTTATATAATCGCCATGACAGGTAAAGTCAATCATTCTTTAATTTTTTAGAGGAAAAAATAACCCATAAAAATATAGTCTACAAATTAGCAAAACAAGGATCCCAAGGTTTATATAATTGCCATGATAGGTCACTATAGAGATATAATATATCTCTATAATGACCGTGTCCATTTAAATGAAGCTTGAGATATGCAAATTCCCACCGGGTCACCCATCCTTGGACTACTCCGGCCCGAGCACGCTTAACTTCTTCGTTCTATTCGACTAGGCTAGCGGATGGGAAGCCGCTCCTTGCTGATAAGAATTGCCTCCTTGGCATTAAGGCATTTCACGTTGGTCACCCTATGGGAGCTACTCCCTCCTATCACACACATTTGTGCTTTTAGAAACTGTGTGGGATATTTACATGGCTGGTGTGTCGCTGATAGCCTTCAATGAGCACTGACACTATTAGCGGGAAAACGATGGGAGAAGAGGCGGGAAACCAATGAGAGGAGTGCCGAGAAACGGTAGCCTACCTAGAAAACCTAGTAGATAAGGAAGCGTGAGCTAGCATGATGCATGCACACTATGCTTACCCATGTACTGCATGTGCTGTCGAAAGGGCTCAGGGTTGCCGTTCAATCTGGGAGCATCCAACGGTGCAAACGTACAATCCGTGGGGTTTGGGTTCTAGCCAATCGGAACGCACGACTCAGATCGCGCGCACAGCAGGGGGAGGGGGCATCGCCCACGGTTTGTTAGGCACATGGCTTTCGTGAGTGAGCCGTGTGCTATTTGAAAACATTTCGTGAGAAGAATCTCGGTTTTCAAATCACCGTAAATCCAAAACTCACCCTAAAATCATGAAACCTGGCATGGTGCCACGACATGGCACATATATGTCGAGGAATTTTTTCGTCCATTTTGGCGCAAGTTTTATTATATGCCTCTTACAGACCGGAGCTCCTCTCAAAGAAGCCTCATGGTTCTGACAGGGAAATGTGTCCCCCTTGTGGGCAAAATGTAATCACTGCCTTTTTCGCCTTGTATTTTCTTCTACGGGCAACATGGAATGACAGGATATCCGTGCTAAAATTTAAACTTATTCAGGGTCTGTTTGACCTTTTTATACACTAAATTGAGTTTCCTAGGCATTTAATGTCCATAATTCAAATCTGAACTTCAAATACATGCTCCAGTTCACCAAAATGGCTAGAAAATTTATACATGTGTCCTTGGGTGCATGTTTAGATCCCATGTCAGGAATGAGAACGAATTACAACCGTACCCGCATCCTGGCTCATCCTCAAACATTTGGAATCTCGGTTTTTAAATCCCCGTGAATCCTAAACTCACCAGAAAGTCATCAAAGGTGGCATGGTGTCACGTCATGGCGCATATATGTCGTGGTAAAAAAATTGTCCAATTTGGGCCAAGCTTCATTACAAACCTCTTACAAACCGGAGCTTCTCTCAAAGGAGCCTCGTGGTTCCGATAGGGAAACGTGTTCCCCTTGTGGGCGAAACGTAATCGCTGCCTCTTTTTGCCTTGTACTTTCTTCCACGGGCAACATGGAACGACATGATATTCGTGCTGAAATTTAAACTTATTCAGGGCTTGTTTGACCTATTTATACACTAATTGAGTTTCCTGGGCATTTAATGTTCATAATTCAAATCTGAACTACAAATAGATGCTCCAGTTCACCAAAATTGCTAGAAAAATTATACATGTGTCCTTGGGTGCA
>NW_021230629.1:0-481 GCF_002162155.2 Triticum dicoccoides | reverse complement strand
ACGGCGTGGTGGTGGAAGTAGCGGCGATCTCGGCAGGGCTTCGCCAAGCTCAGCGAGAGGGAGAGGTGGTACGGGGGGGAGAGAGAGGCGCCAGGGACTAGGGTGCGGCTGCCCTCCCTCCCCCCTCTTTATATAGGGGGCCTAGGGGTGCGTCGGCCCCTGGAGATCCCATCTCAAAGGGGGGCGGCGGCCTAGGGGGGGACTTGCCCCCCAAGTCAAGTGGGGCGCCCCCACCCCTAGGGTTTCCAACCCTAGGCGCAGGGAAGGCCCAAGGGGGGCGCACCAGCCCACCAGGGGCTGGTTCCCTTTCCCTTTAATCCCACGTGGCCCTCCGGGATAGATGGCCCCACCCGGTGGACCCCCGGGACCCTTCCGGTGGTCCCGGTACAATATCGGTGACCCCCGAAACTTTCCCGGTGGCCGAAACTGGACTTCCTATATAGAATTCTTTACCTCCGGACCATTCCGGAACTCCTCGTGA
>NW_021230628.1:0-831 GCF_002162155.2 Triticum dicoccoides | reverse complement strand
GGTACGAGTAAAGTGACTTGCCGGTAACGAGATTGAACGAGGTATTGGGATGCCGACGATCGAATCTCGGGCAAGTAATGTACCGATCGACAAAGGGAATTGTATATGGGATTACTCGAATCCTCGACATCGTGATTCATCCGATGAGATCATCGTGGAACATGTGGGAGCCAACATGGGTATCCAGATCCCGCTGTTGGTTATTGGCCGGAGAGCTGTCTCGGTCATGTCTGCTTGATTCCCGAACCCGTAGGGTCTACACACTTAAGGTTCGGTGACGCTAGGGTTGTAGAGATATTAGTATGCAGAAACCCGAAAGTTGTTTTGAGTCCCGGATGAGATCCCGGACGTCACGAGGAGTTCCGGAATGGTCCGGAGGTAAAGAATTCTATATAGGAAGTCCAGTTTCGGCCACCGGGAAAGTTTCGGGGGTCACCGATATTGTACCGGGACCACCGGAAGGGTCCCGGGGGTCCACCGGGTGGGGCCATCTATCCCGGAGGGCCACGTGGGATTAAAGGGAAAGGGAACCAGCCCCTGGTGGGCTGGTGCGCCCCCCTTGGGCCTTCCCTGCGCCTAGGGTTGGAAACCCTAGGGGTGGGGGCGCCCCACTTGACTTGGGGGGCAAGTCCCCCCCTAGGCCGCCGCCCCCCTTTGAGATGGGATCTCCAGGGGCCGACGCACCCCTAGGCCCCCTATATAAAGAGGGGGGAGGGAGGGCAGCCGCACCCTAGTCCCTGGCGCCTCTCTCTCCCCCCCGTACCACCTCTCCCTCTCGCTGAGCTTGGCGAAGCCCTGCCGAGATCGCCGCTACTTCCACCACCACGCCGT
>NW_021230627.1:0-398 GCF_002162155.2 Triticum dicoccoides | reverse complement strand
TTTGTTGTAGGTAAAATAAAATCAGCTTTTACGCAAACAAAAAAAACTCAGATACAGAGCCATAAAGCCATATTGCATATAGTATAGTTTATCATCTGTTTACTCTTATTGTGATCTTGCCGGTACATTCAATGTACTGACCTACACGGCTGCAACGTATCATGTTGCAGATACTTTCTTCCGACGAGTAAGATTACGGTACAGGGTTACGGTCTACACTCAACCTGCCGATGGCGTTGATGGGACTCCACACCCGTTTGATTGTTTCCGCTGAGTATTATGAGGTATATATCATTTTACGTTTTTTATCCATGTGATTGCACTTTGATATATACATTGATGTACTGTGTGTGCCAGCATACTGATCCAGGGATGGCACAGATACACAGAGGCTTGAC
>NW_021230626.1:0-3747 GCF_002162155.2 Triticum dicoccoides | reverse complement strand
ATGTCGAGGGCGAGCGCCCCAGGAAGAAGATTCCTGCCAAGGTGATGTGGTATGCTCCTATAATACCACGGTTGAAACGTTTGTTCCAAAACAAAGAGCATGCCAAGGCGATGCGATCGCACAGAGAAGACCGTAAGAAAGACGGAAAGTTTCAGAGTACCCGCTGACGGGTCGCAGCGGAGAAAAATCGAAAGAAAGTATGGGAAGGAGTTTTCAGATGATGCAAGGAACGTATCGTTTGGTCTAAGCGCAGATGGCATTAATCCTTTTGGGGAGCAGAGCAGCAACCATAGCACCTAGCCTGTGACTCTACGTTTGTATAACCTTCCTCCTTGGTTGTGCATGAAGAGGAAGTTCATTATGATGCCAGTGCTCATCCAAGGCCCTAAGCAACCCAGCAACGACATTGATGTGTACCTAAGGCCATTAGTTGAAGAACTCTTACAACTGTGGAATGGAACAGGTGTACGTGCGTGGGATGAGCACAAACAGGGAGAATTTGACCTAAAGGCGTTGCTGTTCGTGACCATCAATGATTGGCCTGCTCTCAGTAACCTTTCAGGACAGACAAACAAGGGATACCGCGCGTGCACGCACTGTTTGGATGATACCGACAGTATATATTTGGACAATTGTTGGAAGGATGTGTACCTGGGACATCGTCGATTTCTTCCGAGCAGGCATCCCGAAAGAAAGAAAGGCAAGCATTTCAAAGGTGAGGCGGATCACCGAACGAAGCCTCGCCACCGTACTGGAGATGATGTACATGATATGGTCAAGGATTTGAAGGTAGTATTTGGAAAGGGTCCTGGTGGACAACCTGTTCCGAATGACGCTGATGGACGTGCACCCATGTGGAAGAAGAAATCTATATTTTGGGACTGCCCTATTGGAAAGACCTCGAGGTCCGCTCCGCAATCGACGTGATGCATGTGACGAAGAATCTTTGTGTGACCCTGCTTGGCTTCTTGGGCGTGTATGGGAAGACAAAAGATACACCTGAGGCACGGGAGGACCAGCAACGTATGCACGGAAAAGACGGCATACATCAGGGTCATGCAAGCTACGCTCTTACCAAAGAAGAGAAGGAAATCTTCTTTGAATGCCTGCTCAGTATTAAGGTACCGTCTGGCTTCTTGTCGAATATAAAGGGAATAATAAACATGGCAGAGAAAAAGTTCTAGAACCTAAAGTCTCATGACTGCCACGTGATTATGACGCAACTGCTTCTGGTTGCATTGAGGGGGCTTCTACCGGAAAATGTTTGATTAGCCATTGTGAAGCTATGTGCATTCCTCAATGCAATCTCTCAGAAGGTAATCGATCCACAAATCATACCAAGCTTAGAGAATGATTTGGTGCAATGTCTTGTCTGTTTCGAGTTGGTGTTCCCACCATCCTTCTTCAACATCATGACGCACGTCCTAGTTTACCTATGCGAAGAGATTAACGTTTTGGGTCCTGTATTTCTACACAATATGTTCCCCTTTGAGAGGTTCATGGGAGTCTTAAATAAATATGTTCATAACCGTGCTAGGCCAGAAGGAAGCATCTCCAAGGGCCATGAAAATGAGGAGGTCATTGAGTTTTGTTTTGACATTATTCCTGACCTTAAGCCGATTGGTGTTCCTGAATCGCGGCATAAGGGCAGACTGGATGGAAAAGGCACGCTAGGAGGGGATCAAATAATATGTATGGACGGACATTCTCTCATTGAAGCACACTACACAGTTCTACAGAATTCCGCCTTGGTGGCTCCGTATATGGACGAACACAAGAATTTTCTACGCTCCAAACACCCGGAGCGGTCTAATGACTGGATTACATGTGATAAAACCAGGAATTTCGCCAGCTGGTTGCAGACACGTACCATGCATGACGCCTGAATTGAAGATGACCTGTACTCGCTGTCCCATTTACCATCTTTGAATATAATGACTTTCAAAGGGTACGAGATAAATGGTAATACATTTTACACAATCGCCCAAGATAAGAAGATCACCAACCAAAACAGTGGTGTCCTCTTTGATGCAGCAACCAAGACAGGAAAGGAAACATATTATGGTTATATACAGGACATATGGGAACTTGACAATGGACGTTGTTTGAAGGTCCCTTTGTTTCGGTGGACATGGGTTAATATGACACGAGCCGGGGTAACGGAAGACCCGCAGTACGGAATGACAACAGTGGATCTCAACAATCTTGCGTATGCAGACAAACCATTCGTCCTAGCCAATGACGTGGCACAGGTTTTCTATGTGAGGGACATGTCTACCAAGCCGAGAAAAAGAAAAGATAAGGAAGCGAATGCATCATACGATGAGTCAAAGCGGCACATAGTTCTTTCTGGGAAGAGAAACATCGTGGGAGTGGATGACAAGACAGACATGTCAGGAGATTATGAAAAAATTGATTAATTGCTCCATTCACAGTGAATATTGAATCGAGCATCCCATTAAATGATGAAGATTTTCCATGGTTACGGCGCAAAGGGACACACGCGAAGAAAAAGTTTCACACCCAAAGATTTGGGATGACATCACTTTCTTCTGTGTTTCACACCCAGGAGGGAATGTCTATAATAGTTAGGGTAGTTATGTGTTTTGGCATTTGAAACGTGAAGAAATTTTATGTGCAAACAAATTCTTTCATGCATTTACTGATTTTTTTCAGCTAAATTGAAAAACACTTCAAATGAACTCCGAAAAGGTTGAAAGTTGGCATGGTATCATAATTTCACCCACATAGCATGTGCAAAAAAGTAGAGAGGGTTACGGCAAAAACTGGATGCACTTCGTGTACAAAATGGACAATCTCTTTTGAACTATCAGGGTTTCAGACGAAAACTCATCTGTTACAAAGGCATTTCATTTTTTAAATAACCTAAGCATTACCAAATTGAATATAATGATAAAACACACAAATATTAAACATAATAAAAAAGAATCACTGAAAAATGTATTTTTAAAGTTAAGTTATTCACAAACTAGTGATTCCCACAAATTTCAAATAATCCAAAATTTAAACTATTCAAATTTGAAAACTACCGGCACTAACAGAAAGTTAGTATTTTTTGTACGTAAAGCAAAAATATTCACAAAGAAACTCTAAATACAGCAAAAAACAACTAAAAAATAAATAAAACAAAATTAATAATGCAGAAATGAAAAAAAGAAAAAAGCCCACCTACTGGGCCACAGCGGCCTGCATACGACTAGAAACCCAACCTGTTGTTGGGCCAGGATGTAGGCCCGCAAGGCCCAGTAGGCCCACGGGGCAGCACAGCACAGGTAGGCCCAGAAGGCCTGCATTTGAGAGGAGCTCGAAGGAGCAGCCGCGGCTGGGATTATAAATCAGTGCAGCTGCCCTTCGCTAGGCGAGGTGGGACTAAACTTTGCGCCCCTCGCCTAGCAGCGCACCCCCAATTAGTACCGGGTCGTGGCACCAACCGGTACTAAAGGGGGGGGGGTCTTAAGTACCGGTTGGAGCCACCACCCGGTACTAAAGGCCTGCCCTTCCCGCTGCTTGGTCTAGCCAAAACAGACCTTTAGTACCAGTTAATGGCTCCAATGGGTACTAAAGGTCCATCCTATATAAGAGAACACTTTGAAATTTTGCAGCTTCATCTCCCACTTCCTCTCTGCTTCATCGCCGCCGCCCCGTCCCGTGCTGTCGCGCCGTCCCCGTCGACTTCGCGCCGCCCCCGTCCTCCTCGCGCAGCCCCCGTCACGCCGTCCGCGTCGT
>NW_021230625.1:0-1717 GCF_002162155.2 Triticum dicoccoides | reverse complement strand
GCTTGTTGTGCCAACAACACATGAGAGTACGCGCGCCCAATATTATTGTGGGCAAACCGTTAACGTTCCCAGGCTGGGCGATGTGGTAATAACCGATTGAGCAGGCTAAAAGGCTCATGATCACTGTTGGACAACTCCTCGATATCGAGCCCATGTCTCTGATTAGAGAGGAGGAAATAAAACGGAAATATGTCCGGGGCCAACCTTTGGTCGAGCCAGACGAGGTCAAGAAGCTCCCAATGAGAATGTACGAATTGCATCAATGGTACATGGACATTACCAAGATTTCCAATCGAGAGTCCCTCATGGTGAATGTCAAGAAGGATCATTACTACCATGAGAAAGTTGTGTCCGTTGAGTATTCAGAACTATTTCAGTCATACAATCAAGACACACTCGACAAATCTATCATCAGTTGCTATTGTCTGCAAGTGATTTCTTTCTGTAATTTAAGTCTCAAGCTAGCTGTAGTGATCATTTTGATCAATCATTACCTGTAATTATCCTCACTATATTATTTTCTGTGGTATTATGCAGGATGAAGATTTATGAAATGAAAAAGGTGGACGCTATGGCATTGGGTTCATTGACCCAAATACCATTAATGAATACACATGGAAATTAGATCCATATTATGAAAAAAGTGTAGAGGAAAGCATGCTAGAGTTCTTCAAGCGCCTCAATACCAATGAAGATATACTACTTCCTTACAACTTCGAGTGAGTCACACTGTCTTGTACTACAAATTATGTTTTTGCCTACTAGCTAGCTACATGTTTTTGCTTACATATGCCTGCTTAATTAAGACATGCAAACGTGTGTGCATGCAGATTTCATTGGATCTTGTTAATCATTAAAGTTGATGAAGGAACAGTTGAAATACTGGACCCACTACTTAAAAAAGCAAGTGGCTACACCATCTTGTTTGGGATAGTCAACAGGTAATTTCAATCATTATTAACTATATCTCGGCCTATTTAGTTTGTCATTTCCTAATATGAACTATTTAATAACCCCTTTATTCATTTTCTTTGTCGGCGGGTAGGGCTTGGGCAAAGTTCATCAGCGTCACTCCAAGCCAATGGAAAAAAAGCTGAAATGGTATCGACCCAAGGTAAGTAATTAAGTAGTACTAGCTAGCTAGCTGCCATCTCTTTAATTATCATGCTTGATTAATTATTATCTAATCAAATTCCATTCTCGTAAAGGCCCTGAAGCAGGCGTCGAGGAATAATCTGTGTGCATACTACGTTTGCGAGAACATTCGCATGATGGCGTCCGAAAGGAGCAGATCTCAAAGACAGGAGTGGATACGTTTGTCAGAACACTACTCACAATTTTTACACCATTATCGATATCTAGTCACACAACTAATACACATGCATATTGATCTCCTTCTTAACAGTTCAAAGAGGTGCGGGAGCAGCTCCTAGCAGAGGACCGCATAGAAGCAATTCAAGAGGAAATAGCGGGATTTTTGCTCGACCAGGTCATAGATCCGAAAGGAGAATACTATTACCCGCTACCGCCCCCATGAACCACTTCCAATTGTCATCATGCTCCGAAGGCACCAATTAGGCTAATGCCACTGGCTCCGAAGGCACCAATTAGGAGAAATTGTATATAGCTAGCTAATTGTATATATATACATGTGTGTATATATGTGTGAATTAATTAATGGTGGTTGTGAGACATTCGATGATATATATATATATAT
>NW_021230624.1:0-402 GCF_002162155.2 Triticum dicoccoides | reverse complement strand
GTGTTAAGCATTTTTGCCAAGGTTGTTGTAGTTGTTCCGTGCATGCTATGAGGTTGTTCTTGCCATGTTTAGCTTTTATGCCATGTCTACTTGCTGGGTGTATGCTTAGTTTGTCATGCAATGCCTTGTGGTGAGTGCATCGAGCTCGTAAACATGCCTACGTGAATCTGTTCTGCAATGTTCCAGTTTTTCTGCTAAGTCTGGATCTGTTAACGTAACTTGCTATGTTCACATGGTTGCCATTGTATCTTCTGATCCCTTTTGGCTTATGGCCAGTAAGGGACTTTTGTTGTATGTTTTGTGTAGCTCCATGCCATGCTTTGCCTTGCCATGATACGTGCCTGTAGCATGTTGTTATCTTGCTCTAAACATTGCTTCCTGATGTTAAATTCCTGCCATGTT
>NW_021230623.1:0-390 GCF_002162155.2 Triticum dicoccoides | reverse complement strand
CCCCCATGGGTCAAAAACTTATCATGGTGTTTAGTTATCGCAATGCATATGTTTTCATGCTATTTACACATAAAAATGCCAGGGGAGGGAGGTATACTACCGTGCTATTTACACACAAGATGCCGGAGTATCTTTTAAAGAAAAATCCCTATGGTAAAAGTTACCATGGTGTTTCTACCTCGGTTATCAGATGTGCGCTGTGTATATTACCATCTATTTACACATAAATTATCGGGTATCTTTTCACATTTGTCTTCCCCAATGGTTAAAGTTACCATGATGTTTGTATCTAAATTATCAGGTCTATGGCGTGAATGTTATCGTGCTATTTACAGAAATTACCGGGGGGGCAGGTTCAACAAATTTATTCCCAATGATCAAAGTTACCAC
>NW_021230622.1:0-403 GCF_002162155.2 Triticum dicoccoides | reverse complement strand
CCCCAAAATGGTGAGTAATAGTCCACGAAACGTGTCAGAATCGACAAAACCACGAGTGTTTATGACCGACACGTAAACGCACCCCGGGGTTTGTTAATCAAGGAAAGCACTTCGGGACCCCAAAACAGTGAGTAATAGTCCATGAAACGGGCCAGAATCGGCCAAAACTGCGAGTGCCACAAAACAAGCCACAATCGGCCGAAACTGCGAGTGTTGATGATCGACACGTAAACGCACCCCGGGGTTTGTTAATTCTGTAAGTCACACCGGGACCCCAAAACAATGAGTAATAGTCCACGAAACGGGACAGAATCGTCCAAAACTGTGAGTGTTCATGACCGACACCTAAACGCATTTTGGGGTTCAACAACTATGGAAATCGCTTCGGGGCCCCTAAATGTTG
>NW_021230621.1:0-1307 GCF_002162155.2 Triticum dicoccoides | reverse complement strand
CAAAATGCAATGCATCTAGGTGGAAAGATGCTGATGGGAAGAAGTCAATACCGGAGAAGGTACTGAGGCACTTTCCCTTGATACCAAGGCTGCAGCGGATGTTCATCTCAAAGAAATCATCGCGTGAGGTACAGTGGCACAAGCTGAAGCGGGAACCTGTGGACAATGAGCTGAGCCATCCAGCGGATGGAGAGGCATGGAAAGAGTTTGACCGTATACATTTTGATTTTGCTGCAGATCCAAGGAACATAAAACTTGGCATTGCCACAGATGGGTTTAATCCGTTTGGGAACATGAGCACGTCTTATAGCATGTGGCCAGTTTTTTTGGTGCCGTACAACCTGCCACCATGGGCATGCATGGATCAGTCCAACTTCATGATGTCATTGCTTATCCCGGGTCCAGATTCTCCAGGAAAGGATTTTGATGTCTTTATGGAGCCCCTCGTAGAAGAACTGCTCCAGCTCTGGACTGGTGTACCTACATACGATGCCTTGAGTCCGGAAGAAAAGTTCAATCTACGTGCTGCGATCATATGGTCCATCCATGATTTCCCAGCTCTGCACACTCTGTCTGGGAGGATCACAGCGGGTTATCAGGCTTGTGTCCATTGTGACAAAGACCCTTGCTCAAAGAGAATAAGGAGCAAGATATGCTATATTGGGCACCGCCGCTTTCTTCCCCGAAACCATCGCTGGCGAAGAAGCAAAGATTTTAATGGTGAGAATGAAACCCGTGACAAGCCAGCTGAATTCAGTAAAGAAGAGCTGGAGCAGCAACTTGAAAAGGTGAAAGATGTGAGACCAGGAAAGCTGGCGAAGAAAAGAAAGCGTGAGGAAGGTCAATGTTGGGACCGGAGGTCTTGTTTGTGGGACCTGCCATACTGGGCTGATCTGAAATTAAGGCATAATCTCGATGTAATGCACATTGAGAAAAACATATGCGAGAATCTGCTAGGGACGTTTCTGAACATTGAAGGGAAGACAAAGGACACGGTTAGTTCTAGGCTTGATTTGGAGGACACGGGCATAAGAGAAGATTTGCATCTATAGCACAATGAAGATGAAGATTCATTTGAAATTCCACAAGCATGGTATACAATGAATAAAGAACAAAAGCTTGCATTCTGTGAATTCCTAAGAGCGGTGAAATTTCCAGATGGTTATGCTGCTAACCTAGCAAAGTGTGTTACTTCTGATGGATTCAAGCTTTCAGTACTGAAAACCCATGATTGTCACATCCTCCTCCAAAGGATTTTACCGGCGGGCCTCCGAGAATCATGCACAAGGATATATATGAAGCGGTTG
>NW_021230620.1:0-4295 GCF_002162155.2 Triticum dicoccoides | reverse complement strand
GTGACACATTTCACTGTTTGAGTTTGAAACTATTGTTTTAAAAAACAATAATTATTTAGTAACACTAATATTTCTTGAATAATTAGTTTGACCATAGTTTGACCACAGTTTGACCAGATTTGACCAAAATTCAAAATAACTGAAATAATTATTTAGTAGCACTAATATTCTAGAATAATTAGTTTGACCATTATGTAGTAACACTAATATTCCCAAAATTCAAAATGTTATTCGGATTTAACTTTTCGAGTAGATGATTTTTCATATAAAAAACTTTTTAATCCGAGTTCGTATGCAAAAGTTATGCCCATTTTACTAAACTAGCAAAACATGCCCATGCGTTGCAATGGGGAAAAAATATCCATCCCTCATGCTCACACCTTACAACATCGGCGACGCCTTTGAAATCTTTCACGATGCCACACAACAAACAACATGATAAGTGATGTTTCGCAAAAAGCATAAGATTGGATGATTTTTGAATACTCAAGATGTTTCAAATTTATTTGACAACATAAATATCAATGGTAAACCGACATTTCCAAAATACCACATGTAAAGAAGATATTAATTAAGGTTTTATCGTAAACAAAATTTTAGAAATGATTAATATAATAGCATATTTGAAATCTGCATGATTTTTTGAGAGATTTCCATATATGACATGTTAGATTTTGGGTTTGAAAGTTATGAGTTAAATTTTTTCTGAATGTGCCCAAAAATACTAAAAATAAAAATAAAGTGGCTGGGCCAAAACTGAAACATCATGTGGCCCATCTGCTAAGTAGGAGAGAAAGGAGAAGGAGAAGATTCTAGAAAAACCAAAAAGGAGAAGGAGAAAGAGACTGAGAAAAGGAGAGAACCAGGAATCGAACCCAGGTCTCAGGTACGGAGACGCGAGGCCAATACCACCATGCCACTCTACCGCACGTGATGAATGATATGGGCTTACCTTAAATAAACATAAGCCGTCCGCGATTTTAGAAGGAAAAAAGTGAACCGTTTTTTCCCACTTACCGGTGGCATGGTGGGTAATTATTTACAACTCCAAGGGTAATTTTAGTGACGGACGACCAGAAGCACTATTTGCTTTATTATTAGGGGAAGATTCCAGAGAAATTTTGCAAATAAAGTCAAAATTCACATTTGTAAATTTTCCCAACAACTAGACCACATATCACATGGGAAACTTAATTTTTTTTAATTTTTTGACATTTCCATCATTTTCTTTTGTTTTTTCTAAAACAGAAAAGGCGGTCCATAGGGGGGGAGAGAGTTTGAAAACGGGACCTTTAGTACCGGTTCATGCCATGAACCGTTACTAATGCCTCAAAACCCATTTGTACCGGTTGGTGGCACCAACCGGTACTAAAGGTCTAACCTTTAGTCCCGGTTGGTGCCACCAACCGGTACTAATGGGCATCGCACCCTTTAGTCCCGGTTCGTGGCACGAACCGGGACTAAAGGGCCTAGGTGAACCGGGACTAATGCCTTAGCCGCACGAACCGGGATAAATGCTCACATTAGTCGCGGTTCTTGACTGAACCGGGACTAATGTGAAAACTGCCCTGGACCAAAGCCCTGTTTTCTACTAGTGCATGCATCCTATTAGTTCTAACCTGGATTTGAGCTTTCATATCCACTTGCTTGTCAAATGTTTATGCTTCACAATACTCTTCGTGAAGCCTATCCCCCTAACTGTTCTGTAGGGTAAGATAATAAAAAATCCCTACAAAAGATGAAGACCAAGGGGGCCACACCCTAGCGACGAGGGTGGGGGGCACGCCCCCCTACCTCGTGGGCCCCCTGGAGCTCCTCCGACCTCAACTCCAACTCTATATATTTGGTTTCGGGGAGAAAAAATCAAGGAGAAGGATTCATCGCGTTTTACGATACGAAGCCGCCGCCAAGCCCTAAAACCTCTCGGGAGGGCTGATCTGGAGTCCGTTCGGGGCTCCGAAGAGGGGAATCCATCGCCATCGTCATCATCAACCATCCTCCATCACCAATTTCATGATGCTCACCGTCGTGCGTGAGTAATTCCTTCGTAGGCTTGCTGGACGGTGATGGGTTGGATGAGATTTATCATGTAATCGAGTTAGTTTTGTTAGGGTTTGATCCCTAGTATCCACTATGTTCTGAGATTGATGTTGCTATGCTTAATGCTTGTCATTAGGGCCCGAGTGCCATGATTTCAGATTTGAACCTATTATGTTTTCATCAATATATGAGATTTCTTGATCCTATCTTGCAATTCTATAGTCACCTATTATGAGTTATGATCCGTTAACCCCGAAGTGACAATAATCGGGATACTTACCGGTAGTTTGAGGAGTTCATGTATTCACTATGTGTTAATGCTTTGGTCTGGTACTCTATTAAAAGGAGGCCTTAATATCCCTTAGTTTCCGCTAGGACCCCGCTGCCACGGGAGGGTAGGACAAAAGATGTCATGCAAGTCTTTTCCATAAGCACGTATGACTATATTCGGAATACATGCCTACATTACATGATGAATTGGAGTTGGTTCTATGTCACCCTAGGTTATGACTGTTACATGATGAACCGCATCCAGCATAATTCTCCATCACTGATCCATTGCCTACGAGCTTTCCATATATTGTTCTTCGCTTATTTACTTTTCCGTCGCTATTGCTATCATCACTACAAAATACCAAAAACATTACTTTTTCTACCATTACCTTTTGCTATCGTTACCACTACTATCATATTACTTTGCTACTAAACACTTTGCTGCAGATATTAAGTTTCCAGGTGTGGTTGAATTGACAACTCAGCTGCTAATACTTGAGAATATTCTTTGGCTCCCCTTGTGTCGAATCAATAAATTTGGGTTGAATACTCTACCCTCGAAAACTGTTGCGATCCCCTATACTTGTGGGTTATCAAGACTATTTTCTGGCGCCGTTGCCGGGGAGCATAGCTCTATTCTTTGAGTAACTTGGGATTTATATCTGCTTATCATTATGAAGAACTTGAGAGATACAAAAACCAAGATTTATCCCTCAACTACGAGGGGAGGTAAGGAACTGCCATCTAACTCTGCACTTGATTCACCTTCTGTTTTGAGTAAGCTTGTGACACCTAAACCTGCTTCTGCTATTCGTTCTGATATGTCGCATGTTATTGATGATGCCACTTCTGCTATGCATGATACTTATGATGAAACTACTTCTATGCTAGATACTACTGTGCCACTTCGTGAATTTCTTGATGAACAACTTGCTAGGGTTAGAGAGAAATAAATTATTGAAACTGGTTATATTGAAGATAGTGATGATGAAGACTCTCCCCCTAATACTTATGAATTGCCTGTTGTTCCTGAGGGTTATGTTCTGGATGAAGAATCGGCTAGAGCTATTCTTGCTTGTAATGATAGAAGTGATCTTAAGATATTATTAGCTAAATGGAAGCAACAATCCCTTAATGCTAGAATGAAACCTGACCCTGCTTTTGCTACTTCACCTATCTGCGTTACTGATAAGGATTATGAATTCTCTGTTGATCCTGATATAATTACTTTGGTTGAATCTGATCCTTTTCATGGCTATGAATCTGAAACAGTTGTGGCACATCTTACTAAATTAAATGATATAGCCACCCTGTTCACTAATGATGAGAGAACTCGCTACTTTTATACCCTTAAAATATTTCCGTTCTCATTAAAGGGTGATGCTAAGTTATGGTTTAATTCTCTTGATCCTGGTTGTGTGCGTAGTCCCCAGGATATGATTTATTACTTCTCTGCTAAATATTTCCCTGCTCATAAGAAACAAGCTGCTTTGAGGGATATATATAATTTTGTGCAAATTGAAGAAGAGAGTCTCCCACAAGCTTGGGGGAGGCTTCTCCAATTACTTAACGCTTTGCCTGATCATCCTCTCAAGAAAAATGAAATACTTGATATCTTTTATAATGGACTAACCGATGCCTCCAGAGATTACTGGATAGTTGTGCTGGTTCTGTTTTCAGGGAAAGAACACCGGATGAAGATGAAATTCTATTGAATAATATGTTGACAAATGAAAATAATTGTACACTTCCTGAGCCTATTCCTAAACGAACTCCGAAGAAGAGACGTGTTCTATTTCTCAGTCCTGAAGATATGCAAGAGGCAAAGAAATCTATGAAAGAAAAAGGTATTAAAGCTGAAGATGTTAAGAATTTACCTCCTATTGAAGAAATACATGGTCTTAATTTACCGCCTGTTGAAGAAACATATGACCTTAATCCATTACCTATTGAAGAAACTCATGGTCTTGATAACCCGACAC
>NW_021230619.1:0-974 GCF_002162155.2 Triticum dicoccoides | reverse complement strand
GTCTTTTCTGAACTTTGTTATGCATGATTCTTATAGCTTAGTATTTCTCTCCGGTCTATCGTTTGATTTGGCCAACTAGATTGAAGTATCTTCAGTGGGAGTGGTGCTTTGTAATGGGTTCAATCTTGCAGTGCTCTCTATCCTAGTCACAGAAGGGGACAAGACACATATTTGGATTGTCTATTCGGTTTGGATAACTAGATTAATTTATCTTCAATGGGAGAGGTGCTTTGTAATGGGTTCAATCTTGCGGTGCTCTATATCCTAGTGACAGAAGGGAACAAGACATGTATTTGTATTATTGTTAGTAAGGGTGAAACGACGTGGTTTATTCATATTGATTGGGTTTACTTTGTCTACGTCATGTCATCCTCCTAAAGGCGTTACTCCATCTTTTTTACAAACTTAATACCATAGATACATGTTCATAGCGGTCGATTGGTGCAGATGCATGCAGGAGTTGGGCTACTTGTCTTGCACGTGATGTCTATATACATGATCATTGCCGTGAATACGTCTTTATCAATTGCTCAAAAGTAATTTGTTCATGCATCCTATGCTATTTGTTCGAGAGAGAAACCTCTACTGAAAACTATGGCCCCCCGAGTCTACTTTAATCATATTATAATAACCAAATTCCTTTGCTACAATAATTTTATTTTATTTTATTTTGAAATTTCTCTATCTACCACTACAGGATTTGATGCTTGCAAGTAACGAGTTCAGGGGGCTGACAACCCTCTTGCCCACGGTGTACCGACGCTATCAAATTTGTGGTTTTCCTTTCTCCAGTCATTATACATATTGAATCTCCTCCTTCCTAGGTCTTGTTGCTCATATAGAAGATATTGATTCTTTCACGTTTACACATTATATATTCTCCAATGATTTCCTTCCTTTCCACTAAGTTGTCTGAATCATTTTACACTATTCTTCCTCTCCGAAGTAATATTTACTTGGTTCTACATCGCATG
>NW_021230618.1:0-778 GCF_002162155.2 Triticum dicoccoides | reverse complement strand
GCTGTATAACCGTGGGTGTTTTGGGCCATCGCGTTTTTCTGTGATTTCCAGTGCATGTAAGTTAATATCTTTCATGTTTTGCACTGTTTAAAACAGAAAATGCCTAAAAATAAAATGAACACATTATTATTCTGGGTAAAATTGAACCAACGAGATTTTTTATTCAGGATTTATTATGTGTTTTGCATGATGAATTTTTAGACATCAAAAATAATGATATTTTCTTTTATGTTGATGTTTAAATTAAGAATGAAATGACTCTAATTTTAATTCGGACCAACGTTGTTTTATTATTATGAGTCATCCCCTATGATATTTTAAATCCATGTTTTTTCTGCCCAACGGTGTTTTGACATGGAGTTGAAATTAAATACTTGGCATGTTTGTTTATTTACCAACGTAAATTTATAATCATGCAAGTTTACTTATGAACTTCTATGATGATTTCAGCTTCTGCTCCATTCCGGTCCGACACGATCGAACCACTTACGGGGAGTAACTTCCCTCGTTGGAAGTCCCAAGTCGAATTATGTTTGGGTTGTAATGAATTTGACTATGCCTTGAGGGAAGAAAAACCTGTGGCACCTGTGGCAGGTGTCATAGGGTATGCAGAACTCAAGAAGGAGTATGATGTTAAGATGGAAAAGTGGAATAAGTCCAACCATATTGCGCTTCTCATCATGAAAGCGACAATATCGCCGGACATTTCTGAAGCACTCCCTAAGAAAGATACTGCTAAAGATTTCCTCACTGAAATGGAGGAGCAATTTAAAGGCTC
>NW_021230617.1:0-1553 GCF_002162155.2 Triticum dicoccoides | reverse complement strand
CTACATATGCATCATTATCAACAAAGGGGATGGTGGGGTTTAACTGCAGCAAGCCAGCTTTGACTCGGTGGCTATCCTAAACTACGACTACAAGCGACTCTTTTGAGGTGGCGCACACGAGTCCACATATTCACCATATCAATACACCACTATGGATCCGCTCCCGTCTCCCTACGAGAACGCCATCCATAGCACTCACGCTTATCTTGCGCATTTTAAAGTATCCACTTTCACTTGTCTATGAACTGATATAAGCAACCCAGAAGTCCTTTTCCGCGGACACGGCTATTCGAATAGATGATGTTAACCCTGCAGGGGTGTACTTCTTCATACATGTTTCCACCACTTAGCATCTGCACACGACATGTGCTCGGCAGACTTCAAGCGAAAGCCGACGTGGGTGTAGACCACGACCTACCTAAACACTCAAGTCTCTAGTCCAGGTTTATCGCCTATTCGGGTTCCATCCATGAGGAGATCCGACCGGAGTTTCGCTCACAGCCCCAAACGATGTGAACAGGGTTCCGTGACACCAAACGGGCGCCCAGTATACCCGGCCACGTGCCTACCGCATCACAGCCCACCCCTACGGTCAGCGCTGTCCACGGCCTCCAGCATACTACAAACACCAGAAACTACTTGCAACTCCTGGACAGAGGACAAGGGTGAATAAGAAGTCGAGCGGGGTCATATTTCAGGGCCCAATGTATGGTAGTAGCTGAATCATGGATCACAAACACAGAACTCAGTTCCTGAGGACGGCTTCAATGAGACAACCCACCATGTACTCCTACATGGCCTCTCTCCGACACCTTTTACCAAATCGTGTTCACACACTTAGCTCACACACAGTAGGACATGTTCACACACCTCTGATTCATCCCGGATGAATCAGACCTGACTCGACTCTAAGCAGTAGCAGGCATGACAAACAAGCATGAATGAGTAGGCACAACAGGGCTCAAACAACTCCTACTCATGCTAGTGGGTTTCATCTATTTACTGTGGCAATGACAGGTCATGCAAAGGATAAAGGGGTTCAGCTACCGCAGCAAGTAACAGATGAATCGATGTTGTCCTAATGCAGTAAGAGAGAGCAGGAGCAAGAGAGTAGGATTGTATCGGAATGAACAAGGGGGTTTTGCTTGCCTGGCACTTCTGAAGATAGCATTGAGTCTTCATCAGTGTCAACGATCGCATCATCGGTATCACGTCTATCGAGAGGGGACAAATACCGGCAACACAGAAGGGAACACAATCAATGCAATGCACAATATGATGCATGATCATGACATGGCAAAATGAATGTGTTTTGGGCTAATGCAACTAGCAACAGATTAAATGAAGTTGGTTTGAATACAAGATTCAAATTCAAACTCCATATGTGATTATTCAAATGCCATTTAATTGATTTGTGCTAAACAGCACCTATAAGTTGTTCTAACATGCATGAAAATGGTACAGATGGATTCCTTGAATTTTTCTGATAATTTTTCATATATAAATTATTTAATTTGGAGTTACGGTTAATTTTCTATGAATTTTAGAAGTTT
>NW_021230616.1:0-2220 GCF_002162155.2 Triticum dicoccoides | reverse complement strand
CCTCCAGAACCGCGACTAAAGGTCCCATTAGTCGCGGTTCCTACAGCTTCGCGACTTATGGGGCTGGACGGAAGCCTGTTTTTCCACCAGTGACTGTTGAAGACCACATTGTTGCACACCTTCTAGACATGCCACAGGAGAACAAATAGGCTGTCTTTCAAGCAGGAAGTGATAACCATGGCCGGATGAGCAGCGGAGAGAACCTCGTTGATGGAGAGGAAAGGACAAATGTTGAGCTGGTTCCAAACCGAGGGCGCTCGTGTGTAAGAGACGAACAAATGGATGGAAGTTTCGTCTGCGAGAAGCGGAGACATTCTTCACGAAGCGGTTCACCTAGGTGGCCAGACGATCAGAAACTAAGAGACACAAAGATCTTGATCCTTATAGGGAGGTGTGTAGAACTCAAGACAAAATACTACTCCCTCCCTCCCGTAATATAAGAACGCTTTTCAAGCTATCTTACCTGAAAACGTTCTTATATTATGGGACAGCTTGAAAAATGTTTTTTATATTATCGGACAGAGGAAGTATGACATGTATAAACATGTATTCATTAACAAATACAAATAGTATGAATAATAACTAATTTGTCATAAAGAAACACATAGTTAATTTGATCCTTAGTACTAGAATAGTACATACTCTTTCTCTCTCCGTTCATTCAATCCAATCACATACCATTAATCGTTAATATCTAATAGTGTGAAAATATCATGTGACGTTGATATGATAGGAATTTCCTCAGCAACCGCACCCTCCTGGACTACCAATTTATATATCACCACCAATTGTGCTCAGTCTTATCATTCTTCATGAACCATTCATCACCTTTTGTCTCCTACATGAATCTTCCGCACAAACAACGTGAACAAATAGGTTGACTGCCAATCGAGTGTGTTCTGTCCATGTTTCAATGCCAGCGAGGTTTACCATCATTCTCTTGTATATACCTATTGCTAAGAAAACACACATGTAAGGAAAGATATTAGCTTGAGAATAGGAAACATCGAGAAGAGAACGCTCTGTAGTATCCGGAAAACATGTACAACTGTGAAGTGAATCGCTGCAAGCCCGTATGGGTGTCCAGTAGAGCCCCCAAAACTGGGGCCTCAACAAAAAGAAGCCCCCAAATCACACAGGCGTCTACTTCAATTCGAGAGAAGAAGTCCAGTCTGCTGCCCCGTTCCTAAGCCCGTCCATGTTCATGTCCTGATCTGCATGTCGTCTCCCCAGGCATTCTCCTTCCTGTGCAAGTGCACCACCTGCTTCGTGCTCTCGTTCACCTGTTCATCTTTGTGCAGTGTGCCTGCCATGCTCTGTCATTCCCCCGTGCGACCGAGCATCCCGACTTGCCAGAATAAATATAATCATTGTATATTATATTTATTGTTATTGATTTCCGTAACTGTGGGTTCAATCGCATCCCCTTGTCTAGAAGGTCAGTCACTTTTTGAATTACTCAAGAGACATAATTACAGTCAGCGCGACATAGTTGCTCCAAATCCCCTGACCCATACATTGTGCATCCAGATAGCAGTATGCATTTCAGAGCGACCAAAGATTACCATGAAATCACTCGCTATGTTTTTGACAGCAACCAAAGTTCACTCACTTACATGGACCATCCAGGAAAACCTATGCGACTTAGATGGATTGTTATTGATTTTTAGAGCCTTCTGACTTCCATGAACAATCCTTTATACGGTTAAACATCCAGCTCTAGTTTACCACCCATAGTGTAATATTTTCCAGTCGACCTGGCACAAGACACGAACATAGTGAATTTTTATTTGAGTATTAATCACTTGATATTTTTTCCATACAATAGTATGACTGATGATACCGATACAAGAAATGTCTTCTGACCTTATCTTGTCTTTCCATATGTGGTCCACAAAGTTCTAATGGAGGTCGAGCTCCATGGTACCCTAGGAACAATAAAATCTAAATAAATAGTAAAAGAATCAAAACATTCTGAAACTTGATGACATTGATTATTACCAAATGTCTTAGGTGCTTTCATAATATGGTACCCATATAACATCTGACGAGCGACAATCAAAAAAGTGTTTTGCTCAACAGTGCAGTTTAACGTTATTTGGCTACCCAATTTGCAACAAACACCTACAACATTTGGTCATAATCGGAAGCCACAAAGTTTAAGAATTGTTTTTGATTTTTTTACACATTTTTTGCGAGGGATTTTTTTACACTTTATTT
>NW_021230615.1:0-3415 GCF_002162155.2 Triticum dicoccoides | reverse complement strand
CCCAATCTAACAGATCAGGAGATGACGTGGTGAGTACCCCCTAGTCCAGGACACCGTCAGTTACGTTGAGCAATTTTCCACTATGGTTTTATGAAAATGCCGTATAATGTGTATCCATCATGGTATGGATCGGTAGAAGTGATTTTTGGTACACATTGAATTTTGTTGAGTACGAAGGTATAGACAATATCTATGCCATGGAACTAGGCTTTATTGATTAAATAAAGAAATAGGCCTTTCTTACTCCAATAGTGGATGGTGTTGCCAAATAGATGTTGTGAATCGTAACTAGAATACAGAAGACGAAGAGACGTGTGTTGCACGTGCACGTTACTAGTAATTCATATATCAAACGTTGACGTTTTCTTAGGGGATCATGAATTTTCTCTTTAATATTTTCATGTTCATATTTGAAAATAGAGACATGGTTGCTCTTTCCCAAATTTAACTCAAATGAGGATGAACCTATTTTTCATAAATATTCAGCAGCACATATACAAAATATATAGTTATTTTAGATGCATTCAAGTGTTCACTAAAGAAGGATCGGTACGGTAAGGCTAGGTTTAGACACGTCGTCCAAACATATTTCAGAATCTCTTTATCAGTAAATATGACTTCAATGACATATATAGTATGTTATTCAATTAAATGTAAACTTCTGAATATTTGGTGGTCTAAACTTTATTTTGTGTATTTAACCTACGTGAAACTATGTGTTGAACATCAATACCTTATTGATTTGACATCATATATGACAAAACTACTAGCTTAGTGCAAGCGACAATAGTGGCACGGACACCTCTAATTTTTGCGGGCTTGATTAATTTTGATACTCATACAATAACACACAAATTAAATGAAGAAATTATCTAACTATCTGAATCCATGTACTAATATTTATGAGCCAAATGACCATATTGGCTGACATATTTTTGCAGCAAGCCTCTAGATGCAGTGGGCCTTATTAATTTTGCATATTAAGTATTACACTACTAGGAAAGGGCTATAGCTAATATGGACATTATTGACGCACCATGTATGTGGTGTGCCACTGCTATATAGCAGTGGCGCACCAGATACTGGTGCGTCATTAGTGTCCTCATTACTAATGGCGCACCAAACACACGGTGCGCCATTACTAGCAATTTTTTTTCCAAAACTATTAATGGCGCACCAGGGCACAGTGCACCATTACTAGTTTTAACTAGTAATGGTGCAGCACACGCTCTGTGCGCCACTACTAACAATTGTTTTTTACTCTTTTTTTCAAAACTAGTAATGACGCACCTTTGTGAAGTGTGCCGTTACTAGTTCAAACTAGTAATGGCGCACCACAATCATGGTGCGCCACTACTAACAATTTTAGTTTATTTTTTGCAAAACTAGTAATGGCCACCCCTAACTGGTGCGCCATTAATAAACAGGGTTAGTAATTGCGCATTTTTAGGTGGTGCGCCATTAGTAACCTGAGAGCAGCTACATATTTTGGACAGCCACCTACCACACTCACTTTCCCCACTTCATTGTCTCCACCTCCTCCTCCTCACCTCATTTGCACCATAGATTCATACAAATTAAGTGGTTAAATTACCTTTTTATGATAGGTAAGTAAGGGGAAAGCTTTCTTTATGTTGCAGATCTACTTTTTTCTCCCTCCAACAACGTGCACATGCACCTTTTATGGCCTAGGTAGATGTATGTATGTTTGTGGTGTTGCATATGTATGTGGTGTTGCATATATGTTTGTGTTTGCAGGTACCAATATTTTGCCGGAATGTTGATTCATTTCCGTTTCGGTGAGAATTTGGCACTATGCATTCTTTTTTGTCCTATTTTTAGGCAAAGTCATCCCAAATTTTTTCTTGGTTCTAAAATATCGTTTTGCTCTATCCCGCAGGCGACCATGGTCCGCACGATGACCGAAGGCATCGTGAATAGGTTTTTGAGCTCCGGGAAGGCGGAGATGCTTCAAAAGAACGAGACGGATATAAGATGTCCGTGTCAAAGATGCAATCTGAAGAGCCTTATTGCGGACCCGGATTCCGAACAGGTGCGGGACCACCTGCTCTTGCATGGTTTCATGGATGGCTATCGGTGGCAAGGTGATGAAGATGACTATGAAGTCGTCCATGGGGGGCGGGCAAGAAATGAGGAAGGCCAGCAAGACAACCACCGCGGCGAGGGCGGGCGAGAAGACGAAGAATCTCTAGGACATGATCGCGACGGTGATGTTGTACACAGTCATCATGTAGAAGATGCCGGACATGATGATGAGGAAGATCAAGACGAAGGGCATGATCATGAAGATGAAGATGTTGTAGCATACGACTATGGACCATCGATGGGTTGGGTGCAGGACCCTCATATTCAAGAGCTGCTTCTCAAGCAGACGTATAACGCAAGAGCTGTCGCCTGAGAGAAAACCAAGCTGGAACAACTGGAGATAGACGCGGTTACTCCATTGTATGAAGGATGCAGGCCCGAGGATACCCTCCTGAAAGTAACGCTCATGGCTCTGGAGATGAAGGTAAAACACAAAATGACCGACGCATGCTTCGACAAGAACATGTCATTCTGGCACGAACGTCTTCCCGAGGGGAACAAGTGCCCGACCAGTTTCGAGGAGGCGAAGAAAATCGTGTGTCCTCTGGATTTACCGCACGTGAAATACCATGTGTGCATGAACAATTGCATAATTTATCAGGACGAGCATGCAGAGTCTACCATATGTCCGGTGTGCGGCGTCACTCGATACAAGAAGAGGTCGAAAGCTCCTCGAAAAGTGGTGTGGTACTTTCCGATCACTCCTCGTCTGCAGCGGTATTTCGTGGACCCTAAGCTAGAAAGCTCCTGCGTTGTAACGTGGATAGGGAGGAGAAGAAGCAAAAAGATGATGGAAATGATCCGGAGATAAATAAAAAAGACAAGATGCTGAGTCACCCTAAGGATGCGAGCCAGTGGCAAGAGTTGAATTTCGAACACCCAGAATTTGGGGACGGTCCAAGGAACATCGTGCTGGGCGCGAGCACCGATGGAGTCAATCCGTTTGGCAGCCAAAGAAGCATACATAGCACCTGGCCTATGTTTGTGTGGATGTACAACCTTCCCCCTGGTTGTGCATGAAGAGGAAGTATATTCACATGAGTATGCTAATTGAAGGGCCGAAACAACCAGGGAATGACATCAATCTGTCTCTGGGGCTGCTGAAAGAGGAGCTAGACACGCTGTGGAAAATGCCAGCCAATACATGGGACGCCGCAGAGAAAGAATATTTCCCTATGAGAGCCGCACTACTCACGATGGTGCACGACTATCTCGGTTACGGATATCTCGCGGGGCAGGTGGTCCACGGATTTTCTGGATGCGTCAGGTGCCTGGATGACACAACGTATCGGCAGCTAGATAGAGATCC
>NW_021230614.1:0-2189 GCF_002162155.2 Triticum dicoccoides | reverse complement strand
GGTGGACTAGCTGTTCCGAATGACGCTGAGGGACACGCACCCATGTGGAAGAAGAAATCTATATTTTGGGACCTACCCTACTGGAAAGACCTAGAGGTCCGCTCCTCAATCGACGTGATGCACGTGATGAAGAACCTTTGCGTGAACCTGCTAGGCTTCTTGGGCGTGTATGGGAAGACAAAAGATACACCTGAGGCACGGGAGGACCTGCAACGTTTGCACGAAAAAGACGGCATGCCTCCGAAGCAGTATAAAGGTCCTGCCAGCTACGCTCTTACGAAAGAAGAGAAAGAAATCTTCTTTGAATGCCTGCTCAGTATGAAGGTCACGACTGGCTTCTCGTCGAATATAAAGGGAATAATAAATATGCCAGAGAAAAAGTTTCAGAACCTAAAGTCTCATGACTGCCACGTGATTATGACGCAACTGCTTCCGGTTGCATTGAGGGGGCTTCTACCGGAAAACGTCAGATTAGCCATTGTGAAGCTATGTGCATTCCTCAATGCAATCTCTCAGAAGGTGATCGATCCAGAAATCGTACCAAGGCTAAGGAGTGATGTGGCGCAATGTCTTGTCAGTTTCGAGCTGGTGTTCCCACCATCCTTCTTCAATATCATGACGCACGTCCTAGTTCATCTAGTCGACGAGATTGTCATCCTGGGGCCCGTATTTCTACACAATATGTTCCCCTTTGAGAGGTTCATGGGAGTCCTAAAGAAATATGTCTGTAACCGTGCTAGGCCAGAAGGAAGCATCTCCATGTGCCATCAAACAGAGGATGTTATCGGGTTTTGTGTTGACTTCATTCCTGGCCTTAACAAGATAGGTCTCCCTAAATCGCGGTATGAGGGGAGACTGACTGGAAAAGGCACTCTTGGAAGAGACTCAATAATATGCACGGACGGATATTCTTGGTCTCAAGCACACTACACAGTTCTACAGAACTCTACCTTGGTGACCCCGTATGTCGATGAACACAAGAACAGTCTGCGTTCCAAACACCCGGAGCAATGCGACAACTGGATCACATGTGAACACATCAAGACTTTCAGCAGTTGGTTGGAAACACGTCTCAGAGGTGACAACACTGTTTGTGATGAGTTGTACTTGTTGTCCAGGGGACCATCTTTGACTGTATTGACTTACAAAGGATACGAGATAAATGGGAATACATTTTACACGATCGCCCAAGATCAAAAGAGCACCAACCAAAACAGCGGTGTCCGCTTTGATGCAGCAACCGAGAGCGTAAAGGACACATATTATGGTTACATAGTGGACATATGAGAACTTGACTACGGATCTGATTTTAAGGTCCATTTTGTGACGCCCCCGATTCAATCGTACACTAATCATACACGCAAACGTGTACGATCAAGATCAGGGACTCACGGGAAGATATCACAACACAACTCTACAAATAAAATAAGTCATACAAGCATCATATTACAAGCCAGGGGCCTCGAAGGCTAGAATACAAGAGCTCGATCATAGATGAGTCAGCGGAAGCAACAATATCTGAGTACAGACATAAGTTAAACAAGTTGCCATAAGATGGCTAGCACAAACTGGGATACAGATCGAAAGAGGCACAAGCCTCCTGCCTGGGATCCTCCTAACTACTCCTGGTCGTCGTCAGCGGGCAGCACGTAGTAGTAGGCACCTCTGGTGTAGTAGGAGTCGTCATCGAAGGTGGCGTCTGGCTCCTGGACTCCAGCATCTGGTTGCGACAACCAGAAAGAAGGGAAAGGGGAAAAGGGGGAGAAAGCAACCGTGAGTACTCATCCAAAGTACTTGCAAGCAAGGAGCTATACTACATATGTATGCATTGGTATCAAATGGGATAAGGGTATCATATGTGGACTGAACTGCAGAAAGCCGGAATAAGGGGGGAATAGCTAGTCCTTTCGAAGACTACGCTTCTGGCAGCCTCCGTCTTGCAGCATGTAGAAGAGATTAGACTGAAGTCCTCCAAGTAGCATCGCATAGCATAATCCTAACTGATGATCCTCCCCTCGTCGTCCTGTGAGAGAGCGATCATCGGATGTATCTGGCACTTGGAAGGGTGTGTTTTATTAAGTATCCGGTTCTAGTTGTCATAAGGTCAAGGTACAACTCCAAATCGTCCTGTTACCGAAGATCACAGCTATTCGAATAGATTAACTTCCCTGCAGGGGTGCACCACATAC
>NW_021230613.1:0-556 GCF_002162155.2 Triticum dicoccoides | reverse complement strand
GAAACCAAAATGTTCAAGGTGGGTCGGATAAATCATGTGTAAATACGATGGAGAAACCAAACCTTGATAAAATGTTTAAGGGCTCTAAACTAATTAAAACAGTAGTGAAAACAATTAAACAAATACCTATTGGATTTTATAAAATATTAAAATATTTTATTATGGGTTGAGAATTGATGTGACAGCAGTTTGTTTATAAATACTACTTTAGATACTAGTGGCGATTTCTGTAAAAACTAAAGATTAAAAGAAACTAGAAATAAGATAGAAAAGAAAATAAATAAAAAGAAGAGGTCTAAACAAAAACAAAACAACAAAGAAAGAAAAGGAAGAAAGACCCCCCCCCCCTGCTGGGCCAAGTGGCCCAGCTGGCCACCACCGGCCCAGCCGGCCGGCCCACTCCCTCCCCTTAACCCCCGAAACCCTAACGGCCACCACCCCCACTCCCCACTCGCTCTCTCCCACCCCCTCGCGCTGGATCTGGATCGGGAGGAGCCCGATCCCCTTCTCCCTCGCTCGGCGCCCGACGCCGTCGCCCGTTGCCGCCTGGAGACCA
>NW_021230612.1:0-1805 GCF_002162155.2 Triticum dicoccoides | reverse complement strand
AGCATAGATATCACTCTCATCATTGGGACCACCTTCAACATTGATTCCTATTCTATACAAATTACCAAATGAGTTGAGAGAAACATGAAAACAAGAATCACAAGAAGGGGCACCAAATATAAATAATCTGAAGGAGAAGTTACACAACTATATGATGAAAGTAAATCATTGTAATGAGGACAATAAGTACAAGTACCACTACCACTCGGCTTAGATTTTGACAACCAGATTTGCACAACACCAAATTTCTAGTTTGACACCACAACACCAGAAGATTATAATCTAAACAAGCTGCGCAAGTATTTAACAACACTACTAGGGATAACCGTAGTTGTAGCGCTGGAAATAGTTCTAGCAGTAGCGCGGGTACCGGCGCTACCACTACGACGCTACATCTAACTTGTAGCAGTAGCCTTGGTTGTCCCGCGCCCTCTAGACTGCTAACCGTAAATAGAAATAGCGTTTCATATAAGCAGCGCTAATGCTAAATTTTCATGTATTTTTTTATGCAGCTTATTGGTGTTGTATTTCTACAGGTTTTATACAGTAGTTTTATCATATGGTTTTATGTCCATGATGAGTTCATTTCACACACTGATATATAATAACTCATCATGTTCAATAACAACTTAGCATCATGCATCATCATAATAATAACTCATCATTGTTATCAAAATAACGAGTCATACTCATCGTCGTCATAGTCATCTAACAACTTCTACTCGTTAATTTAACAAGTCATACTCGTCATCATAGTCATCTAACAACTTCTACTCGTTATCATAATAACAAGTCATACTCTAGTTAATTGTTCTTAGCACATGATCATGTGTATTAGCTAGGACCTGCAACCCCTCTCTAAGGTAAAATAGCATAAAACAACATAGCCGCTGACTGTCCAATATGGAGAATGGATATTACCCTCTCTCCAATTCGTGGGCTTCGCGCAATGTTGCTTCCAAGTACCTCCCTATGATCACTCATAACTTTTTTCCAGTTTTTGATTGTGGGGTCTTCATCTGTTCGAGAAATCTTGTATCAACAGCGGTGACCCGTAGGTGGACTTGGCCGTAAGCTAACAACATCCATGTGACCTTTTCGTATGCATCAGATGGGGCACACAATCCTTCGGGATTTTCTGTTGAGTACCATAATAGTAATGTACTTAGCAATGTAGTTTAGCTTTAATTAAAAGAATGTATGCAAAAGATGCATTGTTGCCATAATAATAAAAAATATTAACATGCCATTTCCCTGGATGTTGTCGTAGTTCAACACGTGGACTAGTGGCACATATTGAACATAATGTGGAGGAGTTTCAAATTTTTTATTGAAAGTCTCAACATCAATAATGAAGGAGAAAAGATGATCTTTCTCCTCGCAAGTTAGTTCAGAACCATCAATGTAGTAGGTTTTGTCTACTATTTTCCGAACAGTTTTTGAATAATGGAAATAAGCTGCCAATGAAAATATATAAGCTGTCAACTATTTTAATACATATAAAAAATTACTTAATAAATATATTTGAGAAACTCACATAGAGCTAGAGTGGAAGAGTATCAACAGGGACCCAAATGTCGATATGCTCTTCATCGATATTACCTTCATCGACATTTTCTTCATTGATGTCAGCTTCAGGATCACCAAGATCTAAGATGACATGCATACCCTCCTGAAAACCATATGCCTTGCACAGTGCTTTCCAATTCGAGCAACCTCTCCGCATTGCATAGCTTTACGGCAAAAGCATAACCATGATGGGTACTGAGGTGAACTATCTTCGTCTCCATATTCTCATGGTCTTC
>NW_021230611.1:0-962 GCF_002162155.2 Triticum dicoccoides | reverse complement strand
GTCCTCGCACGTTCGTAGTCGGATCGTCAAAGTCGACTTCCACCAAAGCGAAATCCACCAACTCATCGAAAGACGGGACACCTTTGCCTCTATCACTTAGGGACGGTAACTTCAACTTTGACATGTGTATAGCCCATCATTCCATCCGCATTGCCTAGTGCAACACCACCACCGCTTTCCGCTACCACCATTTGACATTTGTCATTTGAGATTTTGATTTTGCGGTTTTTCCGTTTCCTAAGGTGTTTCCGCTACTTAGGGACGAGTCTCCATCATCTTGGTATCTACACCAAGAACGCCGCCACTCATCATCGCAAAGGACGGTAACCTCGACGACACCTTTGTATATTCCCTTGCAATTGCATTGTTAACCCCTAGCCCATTTTGCGTTACTTGCCTATCGAGACTAGCCATTTGAGTATTGCCGGCAACGTGACTTGTGCACATTAGTGGTCTACACCATCCATTGCATACATACCATATCATATTGGTATCATATCATCCATTGTGCCTCAAGTTTGTTCCCGCATATACACAATTGCTATCTTGGTTTGTGCATTGTGCAAATGATGAGGACATCAATACCATTGTTACACCCACAGCCCCTACTGCTACATATACGGGACCAATTACTAGAGCTCGTGCACGCCAATTAAATTATCAGGTACTTTCGTTTCTTGGTAATGATTCTAATGTTCATGAGAATATGATGCTGCCTAAATTGGATACATTTGTTTTGCTTACAAATGAAGGGCCTAGCTTGGAGAAGGATGAACATTGGAGCAAGAAGAAGCATGGAGATGATGCCATGCGCAAGGGGAACAAGAACGGAGTTACAAGTGATGATTTCAGGACTTTGAAGCCACCATAATGGGTGCATGAAGCCTTGGACGAAATATACAAGATGCCACTTCATAAATTTCGTCCCGAGGCTATTATAGGTGCTGCGTCACCTTTTTATT
>NW_021230610.1:0-1002 GCF_002162155.2 Triticum dicoccoides | reverse complement strand
TAGAGTTTGAAAATGGGACCTTTAGTACCGGTTCGTGGCACGAACCGGGACTAAAGGTCTCAACCCCATTAGTTCCGGTTCGTGCCACAAACCGGGTCTAAAAGGGAGGAGCTTTAGTCGCGGTTGGCCTGGCCAACCGCGACTAAAGGCCTTTGGGCACCCTGGGCCCAGGCATTTGGTCGCGGTTCATCTGCCGAACCGCGACTAAAGACTTCATTAGTCGCGGTTCCTACAGTTTCGCGACTAATGGGGCTGGACGGAAGCCTCTTTTTCTATCAGTGCCCACAACTGCAAGTGCCGCACCCGACCGCAACTGCATGTATTTTATCCCGATCGCAACTGGACTGGGCACCGGAAGAGGAGGCGGGCGAGTCAAATGACACATGTACTAACAGTGACACACTGACACACATACGTACATACTATGTGACAAGATATCACAGGCGTAGACATGCTAATCACGTGTAGTACCCTCTGCAGACCCATATCCATCCATCTGCATGCCAATGCATCTATACGTGGGCATAGCTCTTTTCTTTTTTCGAGCAGAACGCAGGCATATCTACGAGTGGCACCGTATGTCCGTGACCGCCGAAGAAAAAGAAAGAAAAGGGCCCTGCCTAATGACAGCAGAACAAGTGAGCAGCCCGGCCCAAAATAACAAACAAACAAACAAGTAAAATGAAATAAGCCCAAGTACTAAGCCGATTCAACCCAGCAGAAATAGAGCTAGTTAACAGGCCTAATCTACATGCGATGACGTCAGCCGACTGAGACTTCGCGAAGTCTCAGTCGACTGAGACGTAGACAGACCCTATTAATTTTCGCTGCTTTAATATTTTTTTCCGAAACGTGCATGAGATTTACGCGTCATTTCATTAAGAAAAAGAAAAAAAAACCTAGCACAACCTCCACTCACTACCTTTGCCAGCAACTATCCCACCTTGTCGAAGACCAGCTATTCCTCTCTTTCCAGATGCGGTGCATTACTAGGACAAGGTA
>NW_021230609.1:0-449 GCF_002162155.2 Triticum dicoccoides | reverse complement strand
AGTTGTTGTGGCTATCCATGTCGGGCACACACATTTGATGCAGGGAATTGTTGAGTGGGACAATAGCTCCCTTTTGGTGTATGCTTCCCTTGTTGGAGCAGCTTCGGTGAGTCGGAAGACGGTGTGGCTAAAGATGCAGAAAATGCATAATGTTAAAAATGACATATCTCTTTGATCTGAATAAATACCGTAAGAGATCAACAGCAAGGTACGGGAGTTGTCACACGTGTGTTGACTGAGGACTAAATAGGGGTCACACGATTTTATTTTATTTTGGTACTGTATGATCTACACCGGATGGCTTGATGGCCGTATTGTGCCTCCCGACTAACACTGTTTGGAATCTTCCCCGAAGAGCCAGCGACCAATGGCAGAGAAGCCTGCCTCCGCCGTCCGTGGCCCCGACCAAAACCCTGCTCCCCGCCTCACCACACTGCCGTGCTTGTGCC
>NW_021230608.1:0-811 GCF_002162155.2 Triticum dicoccoides | reverse complement strand
CGTTCCTAATCCACTACGATTTGGATATTTGATCCGAGGGGCCTTTGGCCTGATAGCACTAACCATCACGTGGGCATAGTATGGGCGTTCTGCGTCGTATACATCAGCCGAAGCTTAATAGACGTCAGCGACTGAGCGGCGCGCGTCGGGTTGGACTGCGTAAGCGCCTGCCTTGTTGAAGGAGGTAGCTAGGTCTGCTCACCGGCCGCCCACGCAACGTGCAGGAGTTCCCGAGGAGATGGCCCATGACCCCTGGGGGCATAGGTTTAGTACGGCATGCTGGCCTCTCTATTAAGCCTAGGTCGGGTTGCGGCGTATTGTTTGGCCAAGGCCGGGCATGACCCTAGAAAGTGTGTCCGGCCGGAGTTAAGCGAGCGTGGTGGGTAAGTTGGTGCACCCCTGCAGGGAAGAAAACATCTATTGATAGCCTGTCCTACGGTAATGGACACTTGGAGTTGTATCCCGATCGATACAAGTAGAACTGGATACTTGTGATGAGAATTGGATGGTGATGAGTAATGGATTGTGATGATAACTGGATAGTATGGCTCTGGGATTTCTTTCTCGCAGGGAGTCGAGAAAGGATCTCCGGCCGAGGTTGATAACACTACTTCTACCTTGCTTTGCGCTACTCTACTCCCTCCTATTTGCTGCAAGATGGTGGTTTCCAGAAGATGCTAGTCTTCGATAGGACTAGGCCTTCTCTCTATTCTGGCATTTCTGCAGCCCAGTCCACATATACAGCCTTCCTTTGATAATGTTGCATATGTAGTGTAGATCCTTGCTTGCGAGTACTTTGGATGAGTACTCA
>NW_021230607.1:0-949 GCF_002162155.2 Triticum dicoccoides | reverse complement strand
GTTATCAATGACATCCAATGTCCATGGTCAGGAAACCGTAACCATCTATTGATCAACGAGCTAGTCAACTAGAGGCTTACTAGGGACATGGTGTTGTCTATGTACCCACACATGTATCTGAGTTTCCTATCAATACAATTATAGCATGGATAATAAACGATTATCATGAACAAGGAAATATAATAATAACTAATTTATTATTGCCTCTAGGGCATATTTCCAACAGTCTCCCACTTGCACTAGAGTCAATAATCTAGTTCACATCGTCATGTGATTAACGCTGATAGGTCACATCGCCATGTGACCAACATCCAAAGAGTTTACTAGTGTCTGTAAACTAGTTCACATCATCATGTGATTAAGACTCAATGAGTTCTCAGGTTTGATCATGTTTTGCTTGTGAGAGAGGTTTTTAGTCATCGGGTCTGAACCTTTCAGATCCGTGTGTGCTTTGCAAATTTCTAGGTCATATTGTAAACGCTGCTTCCACGCTCCACTTGGATCTATTCCAAATGGTTGCTCCACTATACGTATCCGGTTTGCTACTCAGAGTCACTCGGATAGGTGTTAAAGCTTGCATCGACGTAACCCCTTACACCGAACTCTTTATTACCTCCATAATCAAGAAACATGTCCTTATTTACTCCAAGGACAATTATTGACCGCTGTCCAATGATCCATTCCTGGATCATTCTTGTACCCCTTGACTGACTCATGGCAAGGCACACTTCCGGTGCGGTACACAGCATGGCATACTATAGAGCCTATGTCTGAAGCATAGGGGACGACCTTCGTCCTTTCTCTCTTTTCTGCCGTGGTCGAGCTTTAAATCTTAACTTCATACCTTACATCTCAGGCAAGAACTCCTTCTTTGACTGATCCATCTTGAACACCTTCAAGATCATGTCAAGGTATGTGCTCATTTGAAAGTACCATTTAGGGTTTTTTT
>NW_021230606.1:0-1189 GCF_002162155.2 Triticum dicoccoides | reverse complement strand
GCTAGTGGTTGAATCTTGGAAAACTTTTGATGTTTCTCTGATTAAATAGGTACTTATGTACCTAGAAATGATTTTTGGAAAAAATAAATAGCAAACTATGAGGCAGCTGCAGTTCAAATTTGACCCGCTTCCAACTGAATCGGCGGGAATTTGTCTTTTTCACCAGAGGTGGATCAAAACTTTTGACACCCAACCATTTTGTCAATTGTGCATTAAATATGTCCTAATATTTTATAAAAATGATTTGGTACAATTTTGCAACAAATATATGGTAGGTCCTTCACAAAAAAACCTCATTTCTGGCACTCGAAAAATGGAAAATGAATTTTCCGTGCAAAGAAAATGAAAACTCCCTTTGGCAGCATTGTTTGGAATTCCAAGATGCACCCTTGTGCTACAATATGAGGTCATTTGAACAAACTATGACATGAATGTGACCATGAGATTGAGCGTTTGGGTTGAAATCCATGAATCTTCACACATGATAGCTCATTTATGACTTTTCTAAAATAATTTCTGTAATACAAGATTATTATTTTTCCTGGAAACTTGGTCACACATAATGACACAATGCGAAGGTTTTCCAATTTTTTGATTTTTTTTTTAATTTGTTATGCCCGTTTGCGGTCAAAACGGCGGGCTTGACCGTTCCTAGCTAGTGGTTGAATCTTGGAAAACTTTTGATGTTTCTCTGATTAAATAGATACTTATGTACCTAGAAATGATTTTTGGAAAAAATAAGTAGCAAACTATGAGGCAGCTGCAGTTCAAATTTGACCCGCTTCCAGCTGAATCGGCGGGAATTTGTCTTTTTCACGAGAGGTGGATCAAAAAAATTTACACCCAACCATTCTGTCAATTGTGCATTAAATATGGCCTAGTATTTTATAAAAATGATCTGGTCCACTTTTTCAATAATTATTTGGTAGTTCCTTCACAAAAAAACCTCCTTTCGGGCACTCGAAAAATGGAAAATGGTTTTTTCGTCCAAAGAAAATGAAAACTTCCTTAGGCAACATTGTTTGCCATTCCAAGATGCACCCTTGTGCATAATATGAGATCATTTGAACAAACTATGCCATGAATGTGGCCATAAGATTGATCATTTGGCTTGAAAGCCATTGATCTCCACACATGATAGCTCGTTTCTGAGAACACTTTTCTAAAATAATTGCCGTATTATAAGTTT
>NW_021230605.1:0-1957 GCF_002162155.2 Triticum dicoccoides | reverse complement strand
GAGGTGCCTTCCCCCTTGAGGACTCTTCCCTCTAGGGTTCCCTAGGCGCATGGGCCTCTTGGGGCTGGTGCCCTTGGCCCATGTAGGCCAAGGCGCACCCCCTACAGCCCATGTGGCCCCCCGGGGCAGGTGGCCCCACCTGGTGGGCCCCCGGGACCCTTCCGGTGGTCCCGGTACAATACCGATGACCCCGAAACTTGTCCCGATGGCCGAAACAGGACTTCCTATATATAAATCTTTACCTCCGGACCATTCCGGAACTCCTCGTGACATCCGGGATCTCATCCGGGACTCCGAACAACATTCGGTAACCACATACAAGCTTCCTTTATAACCCTAGCGTCATCGAACCTTAAGTGTGTAGACCCTACGGGTTCGGGAGACATGCAGACATGACCGAGACGTTCTCCGGTCAATAACCAACAGCGGGATCTGGATACCCATGTTGGCTCCTACATGTTCCACGATGATCTCATCGGATGAACCACGATGTCAAGGACTTAATCAATCCCGTATTCAATTCCCTTTGTCCAGCGGTATTTTACTTGCCCGAGCTTCGATCGTCGGTACACCGATACCTTGTTCAATCTCGTTACCGGCAAGTCTCTTTACTCGTTCCGTAACACATCATCCCATGATCAACCCCTTGGTCACATTGTGCACATTATGATGATGTCCTACCGAGTGGGCCCAGAGATACCTCTCCGTTTACACGGAGTGACAAATCCCAGTCTCGATCCGCATAAAACAATAGATACTTTCGAAGATACCTGTAGTGCACCTTTATAGTCACCCAGTTACGTTGTGACGTTTGATACACCCAAAGCACTCCTACGGTATCCAGGAGTTACACGCTCTCATGGTCAAAGGAAGAGATACTTGACATTGGCAAAACTCTAGCATACGAACTACATAATCTTTGTGCTAGGCTTAGGATTGGGTCTTGTCCATCACATCATTCTCCTAATGATGTGATCCCGTTATCAACGACATCCAATGTCCATAGCCAGGAAACCATGACCATCTGTTGATCACAACGAGCTAGTCAACTAGAGGCTCACTAGGGACATATTGTGGTCTATGTATTCACACGTGTATTATGATTTCCGAATAATACAGTTATAGCATGAATAAAAGACTATTATCATGAACAAAGAAATATAATAATAACTTATTTATTATTGCCTCTAGGGCATATTTCCAACAGTAATGAGAATGAGATAGATTTTTTGGTCAAGGCTCTAAAACAACTTGGGTTTGACCGGCCTATGGTTGCTCCAAAGTTATCGAGTTTTGTCGACCCTCTCGTGTCAGATGAGGAGGATTTGGATGTTGATGCCAATCATGAAGGCAAGCTTCTCTCTCATTTGGTTAAAGACACGACTGAAGTAGACCTTGACGATATTGTACGCGACACTACGCTTTTTGAGCTTGCCGCGTCGGTGCGCAAGAACAAGTCTAACTCAGCAAAGAAAAGAGGGAGCTCTTCTAAGAAGCCAAAGGTCTCTAAACATAATGTTGGTTCATCATGAGAGGCATGTTCTGGAATAGCAGAGGTCTTGGTGACTTGGCTAAACACAAACAAATTGCCGATTGTGTGAAGAATCATACGTTGGACTTTGTGGCTATCACTGAGTCGGCTAAACGAGATTTTCCAACAAGTGATCTGGACCACTTTTCATGTGGTTTTGATTACGAATGGCCCGTCTTACCACCGGCCGGGAGGTCCCCGGGAATATTGTTAGGTATTAACTCTACATACTTACAACTATTGTCCACGTCAAAGGGGGAGTATCATATCAAGTTCCACCTTAGAAATAAGTCCGACAACTTCATCTGGAGTCTAGTGGCTGTATATGGCGCCGCTCAAGAGGAGTTTAAGTCTGCATTTCTAAAAGAACTGGTTAATACCTGTTGAGACAATCCCCATCCCATGTTAATCGTTGGGGGGGGGGGG
>NW_021230604.1:0-1017 GCF_002162155.2 Triticum dicoccoides | reverse complement strand
TTGTTCAGTTTCTAACTCCCAAGTAAGATATATATCAGGAACATATCTACCCTCAAATGGTGGAATATTCAATTTCAGTTTAGGAATATGGACATCATCTCGTACCTGAGGTGGTGGTGCAGGCCTACCATTACGAATATATACCTGAGGTCGACCTGCTGGTGGTGGTACAGGTGGCTGCACGTAGTGTTGATTTTGATCAACCTCATCCCATAATCTCCCACATAATCATCCTCCTCCGCATCAGCAGCAGGAGCCACAGAAGTATCAACAGCAACACCAACAGTTTGGCCAAACGCAAGAGGAACACGGCTTGCTCGGCGGAGGTCTGCTTCGCGACGTGGAGGTAGTCGTTGTTGTTGTTGTTGGAGAGGTGCGTTAGCTGCAGCTGGTGGTGGTGGTGGAAGACGCGCGAGCAATTCATTAAACTTGTTATCGAGCTTTGTTTCGAACGTCTTCTCAAAGCCAGTGATCTTGTCCATGGCCTCTTCAAAATTGTTCAGCATATCTTGCACCTGTTCAGTCATCATTTGCTGAAACTTATCATGAAGCTCCTTGTTCGATAAATTCTCCCAGTCAATCTCGTCAGCTTGTGATCCTGGCATGGTTAGCAGCAATAGCAACACACAAGAATATGATCCTACAGACTACGAACAAGTGGTGGTGGTGGGTGTCACAAATCCGTCAAGCAAATCTCAAATTCTTACCAGTTCTTACCCAGCAGCAGGCGGTGATCGGCAACCGTTGTAGTCAAAAACTCTCAAAGCTTGGATAGAGCGATTACCAGGGAGAGTCAAACGCACGACGTAGATGTATGTGGAGCTGGGAAGGCTTATAATATGGTAGCAAAAAGGGTCAGCAATAATCAATTCAGAGATGCAAAGTTGAATAAACGCTCAACGACGGTACTGTGCTGGTCCTAGGCTAGACTGTGCTAGAGACGCGAGCCTAGAACACTAACAAAATCACGGCGCGGCACGTAAACAAGGGAAAAGCACACTCTGGAATTTTTTTTTT
>NW_021230603.1:0-2168 GCF_002162155.2 Triticum dicoccoides | reverse complement strand
TTTGGGTTGATGATCATGCTCTAAAGGATGATTACCCCAGGTTATACAGTCTCTGCTTTGATCATAATATCACTGTGGCTGAAACTATATCAAAAGGATGGCAGGGATTTAGATTTAGGAGAACTTTGTATGGAGAAACTTTGGAGCTCTGGAATAGTTTACAAGATAGATGTGAAGAGGTTGATATGGGTGAGGGCAGAGATCGAGTTGAATGGACTCTTACTGCTGATAACAAATTTTCAGTTAAATCCAGGAAAATGGTCATTGAAAATTGTAATTATCCTAAAAAATGTGGAAAGTAAAAGTTCCTGCGAAAATCGAAGTGTTCCTTTGGTTGATGAATAATAAAAGTATTTAACTAAAGATCCTTTGATTAGAAGAGGGTGGAAAGGATCTAAGGGATGTGTATTTGTGGTAGGGAGGTACAGATATATCATTTATTCTTTACATGCCTAGCTGGATCGCTATTATGGAGTTTGTTTAAAATGTGCTTTTGGTCTAAAAACCACTCCCACCTTAGTTGAGGAATGATTTGGGAGTTGGATCAAAACTTTCAGGAAAACAGAACAGAAATTAGTTCTGGTGGGGCTGTCAGCTATGTGCTGGGCTTTGGAAAAGCCGTAATGCAATTATATTTGAAAAGAAAAATTATACTGATCCGATGACATTGATTCAAATGATGGCATATTGGATCATGACATGGTCTATTTTGCAGATAAAGGACCGAAGCAAAAAGGAGCTGCAGCTGGGCTCAAAGCTTCTCGAATGGGTAGCAAGTGAAGTTTACAAGTCAGAGCAGGGGTGGAGATTTAACGTGCCAAGACTGGAAGCTTCAGAAGTCAGGCAGGGCATGGGATACATCTTTGCCTCGAATGCAGTAGCTGGCTAGTTTAGGCTTTGTGTTTGCTTTGGCTGTTGCTTTTGGTGTTCTTGTGTCAAAACTGTAATAGACCTTTTCCCTAGTCTTATATGGTTTTATTTCCCTGTTTAGTTTTTTTTTGAACCGGGCATAACCCCTTTCCATTACTGCGACATAACAGAAATACAACAGTCCAAGGACAATTCCCTGTTTAGTTGTAGTGGTGACAATTCCCATTGTTGGGTTTGCGCCTGTTGGGCAGCAGCGGTAGCTGTTTGCAGTTCGTGCATCTACAACGCTAGTTAGGGTCCTCTTAAAACAAAGGCTGGTGCTTGTAGTTTGCTTTTGGCTTCCCTTTAATGGAGTCGGAGGGGGGGAACCCTTCTTCTTTGACAAAAAAAAGATACAATCGCAGAGCAAGGAGGGAGAAGAGAGAGCCGTCCATCCATCGTACGTTCTAGCTGTCCGGGTTGATGCCTATCTACTGCTACTTGGGTCTCGCTGAACTGGGCTCAACTAGTTGACCCATTCATTCCCTATTACTTTTGGGTTGGTCTTTTGGGTTGGGCTCAACTACTTGGGTTGGTCACGAACCATGCTATCCTCTGAACCACAAACGTAGCACGATAAATAGTCGATGATGGTGTCCCCGCGGAATTCATGTTCCATGTTTCCATCCAGTAGGTGGTAGGCGTTAATTCTTGGCTGGTAGTCAGTCGACTCGTCCCCGTCGCGGCACACGTACACTGTGTCTGCACTGATAGACGAGGACAGCCCGGCCGGCACCGATAGCGCGCGGCCAGTACCTATGAACACGGCGCGCCCATGCAGCCCGTTCATGGGCACTGTCTTGCCTGCGTCTAGATCCACCCGGTGTGTCTTGTACCATGGCATCTTGGTTCTCGTTCGACACACCAAAATCAGCTCGTCGATCGTCGTTGTCGACAAGGTTCACAAAGCCACGGTGAAACAGGAAGAGATCTTCATTCATCTCGACCGCCACCACCAATTGTGGCCTCTGGCCAGCAGCCGTGAGGTCCATCACCATGACGCCCTTCTTGGTGACGCCATAGAAGCGGCCTGCGAAGGACAATGCTGTAATCATGGGATCGGAACCAGGCAGCGCACACCGGCTCCATCGCTCAACATTGGGCTTGGCGATCGCTAACACTTGTCCATGATCGTCGAAATCGAGCGCTATACTTGAGTGATCTGCGAGACCGGCCGCGTACATTCGCAAGGTTCCCAGCCTATTGCTCCAACTGACATCCTCGCGGTTGAGCGAACACAAGAGTGTGGTCGCATTCGG
>NW_021230602.1:0-1641 GCF_002162155.2 Triticum dicoccoides | reverse complement strand
GCCCGCCTCGTCGCCCGCCCACGCGGTTCTACATGCCGAGGAGGCTGTAGAACCGCGTGTAGTCACCGTCGTCGTCGTCGTCGTCGCCACCCCCGCCTACGCCTCCGCCGTCCCTGCTGCATCCCTCCCCCGGCTGGCGCGGCGGGTTGGACGGTCCGGGGGCGTCGTCGTCGTCGCTATCGAGGACGATGACACCGTCCCCGTCCTCGCGCCCACGTTTGCGGGCGGCGATCTCCTCCAGGGCCCGGCGCTGCCGGACCATCTCCTCGCGCACGTAGTCGTCGCGAGACCACCGCATGGCGTCCTCGTCGGAGAAGCCGCGCCGGGCTATCTCCTCGTACTCTTGGGGGAGGCTGGACTCCACCTTGGGCTCGACGAGGGCGCCAGAGCTGCGGGTATGCGCGCTGACAGGCGTGTCCTGGGGCTCCGGCTTGACGGGGCGGAGGCGGAGGCAGGGAGAGCCGCCGGACGAGGAGGAGGACGCCCCGGTCTCCATGCGCCTCGGCCTCCAGGAGCTTCCCCGGCGGCGTGAGAAGGATGGGGGAGCGGGATACCCGAGGCGCGGCGTGTTGCCGCCCTCTATGTACTCGAGGACGGCCTCCAGCGTGCGGCCGGGCACGCCCCACCACCGGCGCCGGCCATCGGAGTTGAGCCTGCCGGAGGGCACGACGCCGTTGGTGGCGTCGAGCTGCTCGGTGTGACAGCGGCGGAAGTAGGGCTCCCAAAGCGGGCTGTCGGGGACGTACCGTGGCCCCTCCCTTGCCGCCCGCAGCAGGGACGCGCGGATGCGTGCGATCTCCGCACGCCGCGTCGCCCCGGTGGGTGGTGGTGGCACCGGCACGCCGCCGGCGCTGATCCTCCAAGCCCCAGGCACCCGCATGTCCGGCGGGACCGGGTACTCGGCCTCGAAAAGGAGGCGAGCCTCGTCCTCGTGCAGATGATGGCGCCCGAATCTGTTCGCCGCTGCGCCGTTGCCTGGGAAGCGCTCGGCCATGCTTTCTCAACTGGTGACGGCGAGAGGAGGAAAGGGGGAGAAATGAGCGCGTCGTCGGTGGATGATCGGGGTGAGCCTCTCCGGCGCGCTTGCAGTCGGCTTTTATAGGCGGAGGCGCCGCGTGGTAGGCTTGGCCGGCGCGTTACGCGTGGCGTGATTGCGTGGCGGCCGAGGGACGCGCCGCCCAGCCTTCACTGCGCCGCTCGTGAGGCATCAATGAAGGCTGACCGGCGCGGCAGCGCGCGGCAGTTTTGGCATTGATTCGTCGCGGGAAATGAGGCGATGAGGACGACGAAGGGGCGAGAAGAGGGTAGAGTCGCTGACGCGGCGGACCCATGGCTCTTCGCGCCAAAAACGATTCGCCCGGCGCCCCTGAGCGACCTCCAGCGCGCCGAGTTCGGGTTGGGTCCGCCGGCGCCAATTTCGGCCCGAGCCGGCGAAAACTGGGCTATTGGGGGCACGACTGGGCCGATTTTTTGACGCCGGCGGACGAAAAGACGTCTGAGGGGCCTTCTTGGGGGCGCGGCTGAAGATGCCCTAAGAAATCATAGTATCTCTAAAACTGTGGTATTTTTGTTGTATTTAAAGAAGAGGCCAGAACCTCTTTTTTTAAAACTGAGAAACGCTGGCTCATTGGCCTCTCTGAG
>NW_021230601.1:0-625 GCF_002162155.2 Triticum dicoccoides | reverse complement strand
GCGAGTAGCTCGGGGCTTCTGCTACCAGTACAACTCAAATCAATCGATCTTTATTTTTTTGGCGACGGCGGCGACCATGGACGATGCGGCGGCGGTCGCATCCGAGAAGCGGAGGCGGGAAGAGCCTCCGGCGGCAGGGGCGAAGGCCATGGACGATGTAGCGGCGGCTTCCTCATCCCAGAAGCCAAGGCGGGACGAGCCGGAATCGGAAGAGCCTCCGGCGAGAAGGGATGGCGGCAGCGGCGAGGACGCGGGCCTCGACCTCATCAGCGAGCTCCCCGTCGAGCTCCGCGGCGTCATCCTCTCCCGCCTCCCCAGCACCAAGGGCGCCGCGCGGACAGCCATTCTCTCCTCCCAGTGGCGCGACACCTGGCGGTCCACCCCGCTCGACCTCGCCGGGCAAGAGCGCAACCGCATCACCGCCGTCTCCGAGATCCTCGCCGCGCACCGCGGCCCCGTCCGCCGCCTCACCCTCGAAACCATCCGCCTCGGCCGCGACCGCTACGCCAAATTCGACGGCTGGTTCCGGTCCCCCGTCCTCGATGGCCTCGAGGAGCTCCAGTTCTACGGCAACGGCAATCTGCCGCGCCTGCTGCCGCTGCGCCCGCTGCCCCTGCCGCCATCC
>NW_021230600.1:0-662 GCF_002162155.2 Triticum dicoccoides | reverse complement strand
GTACAATACCGGTGACCCCGAAACTTGTCCCGATAGCCGAAATAGCATTTCCTATATATAATTCTTTACCTCCGGACCATTCCGGAACTCCTCGTGACGTCCGGGATCTCATCCGGGACTCCGAACAACATTCGGGTTACTGCATATACATATCCCTACAACCCTAGCGTCACCGAACCTTAAGTGTGTAGACCCTACGGGTTCGGGAGACATGTAGACATGACCGAGATTGCTCTCCGGTCAATAACCAACAGCGGGATCTGGATACCCATGTTGGCTCCCACATGCTCCTCGATGATCTCATCGGATGAACCACGATGTCGAGGATTCAAACAACCCCGCATACAATTCCCTTCGTCAATCGGTATGTTACTTGCCCGAGATTCGATCATCGGTATCCCAATACCTCGTTCAATCTCGTTACCGGCAAGTCACTTTACTCGTACCGTAATGCATGATCCCGTGACCAGACACTTGGTCACTTTGAGCTCATTATGATGATGCATTACCGAGTGGGCCCAGTGATACCTCACTGTCATACGGAGTGACAAATCCCAGTCTTGATCCATGTCAACCCAACAGACACTTTCGGAGATACCCGTAGTATACCTTTATAGTCACCCAGTTACGTTGTGACGTTTGGTACACCCAAAGCACTCCTA
>NW_021230599.1:0-6724 GCF_002162155.2 Triticum dicoccoides | reverse complement strand
TTTATTAATTTCGAGGACTTTGGTCATTGAAATGGCAATGGACTCTACCCAGATAGTACATACATATCCTCGGCGGCTAGCTAACTACTCCTACACAACACGCAGCCGCTCCGTTGCACCCATAGTGATGATGCACTCCATCTCAAACTCGGAGTTCTCGGCATGCAACGGCGACTTCACTCCTGCCTTGCGGAACTCGTCCTCGCAGCTCCGGGGGACGTTCCACGCGGAACCGAGGCTCGTCACCGCGTCGCCCACCTTGTTCGACCAGATGCACTTGGCTGCCTCATCGAACAGGCCCACGGCTATGGAGTAAAAATGGTCGCAGAAGACAAGGATCGCCTGGATCTTCGGGTCCTTGTCCACGACCTTCATGGCGGCGATGCGCTTGAGGTTGACCACGGCCGTCTTTTTGGCGATTCCAGTGGCGATGACGGCGAGGCCGCGCTTGTTCGCCAAGGCGCTCTCCTTGTCGGCCTTGAAGAACTTGATGCAGGTGTTGTAGTAGTAAGGGTTGCCCAAGCTCCTGCACGCATCTTCTAGAATCGAAGCACTGGACGAGGTGAGAAGCACGAGGAGGACGAGAAGCGAGAGAGCTTGTGACTGCCTCATGGCTTTGCTGCTACGATTTTCTTAGGTTTCTGAGATGTTTTGTGCGTCAAGCTCAAACTGTAGGTGGATGGTATATATATAAAAGTTTGTCATCTAGAGCAATAAACACGGATATGTCAATGCCTAAGGATCTTGGCACAACAATTAAAAATGGCTACTTCAAATTAACATTTATTCCTTGATATATCTATCTATTGATTGAATTGTGAAAGCACTATAAAACAAACGGTCCAGATTTCAAACATAGAAAATAATATGGTTGTGATTTCATCACGTGTAAATGAAATGACCAATGGAGATTGATCAGAAGATCTTTCCAGATTCTAGTAATTTCTCGATTCCAATTTATGCAGTGGGCGGATATAATCTATATCTATATCTATATCTATACGAATATTAAAAGACCCAAAGGGGCAGATCCAATTAATCTCGGCCATCAAATTATGTCAATCCAACAACCTAGACTGCTTCAATGTCGAGAGCTCAACACGTTTAGTGTGCAATTAATTTAATGCCAAATATAGTGCTAATCACATAATAACACGCAAAAAATATCCCACTTAATATCCACATGCACTTAATATATTTCCAAATTAACATGCATTACACGTACACATTCACTAGTCAGTAGAAGAAGACGATTATTATGATTTTATATTTACACTGGTCATTCTACGTCCAGTTGTTTATCATATATATATATTGGCTTTTTTTTGCAAGATGGCTTTTGTTTTATGTGATATTAATCAGCTCAAAGATGCCCTTTATGTCTTTAAAAAAACATCCAGAATTACACAAGCATAGGAGGAGGCTAAGAAAGGTAGGAGAATCAAAAGCCCCAAACACCATCTGCGAGGGATTGCACATGCCTCATGGTTTGTCGATAGGGAGCGCGCCTTGGCACAAGTTCCCCGGTCCAGGCATGAAATCCAAAACAATATAGTAGCACCTGGTTTAACGCCTAAAGCAATGCATCTGTACGATTAAAGGGGAATGTGTATGTCGTCGTCATCGTTGGGACGCAACCATTATGCTAAAACAATTTGAAAATCGAGCACCGGATAAATTTTGAAAATTAAGACATTAATGAAATTAATTAGAGATAAAGTTAATTATGCTAATGATTAATTATGTTTATTTGAAGTACGTAGTAGGCATTTTATCGCGCCAAATCAATTTAAAAATCGAGTCATTAATGCAATTAACCAGTCAATTATATCTGAGGATAGTTAGGAATATAGTTTTTTTAGTAAGGAACACAATTAATTAATTAGACATGCACGCAATTAATTAGGTCCATTTAAATAGGTATTTTATCACGCCGAATCAACTTGAAAATAGAGTCATTAATAAAATTAATTAGAGAATTAATTGTGTGTGTGAATAATTAGAATTAGGGATTTTTCATTTAGAAACTCAATTAATTCATTAGGCACACATTTAGTTGTGCTTGTAGATATTTAGACAGACAAATAATTATGCCTGCAATTATTTAATTAAGAAAATAGTTAATCGCGTCGAATCAAATGAAAGCACTTGCGGGCGAGGATGGCCAACAGGCTCTTGCTGATGTTGGTGACAGTCAACTGGCTCTCAGCGACATGATCGACCAGCGCTTACCAATGTGGCCAACGGTTACCATGCGCTCGCGCCTTGAGCGACCAAGTGTTTATCAGGATGAATGAGGACCATGGCCTGCAGGACATCCACATGCTGTGGGTTATCGAAATGTTCGCAGGCGAGGCCAACATGCATTTGAGGACAAGGTAGACGGTCATGCGCTCTAGGATGAGCAAGCATTGACGGTCGATGGCTTCGGCCATGCCTTCGAGGACGGTGTTGCAACCAAGGAAAATTGGTCATATGCCACCACTCTTAAAATATTGTTTCACCTCGTAGCAATGCACGAGTATTTAGCTAGTACTACCTCCGTCCTGGTTTATAGGTCCCCTTTGTATTTTGTGCCAAGTTTCGACTAAAGATTTAACTAACAAAATGTTAATGCATATCAAAAAAATTTATCTCATTGAATTCGTATTTGAACATAGTTTTCAAAAATATAATGTTTGATGACATGCGTGAACATTTTGTTAGTTTGATCTATGGTCAAAATTCGGCACGAAATACAATGGGGACCAATAAACCCGGACCGAGGTAGTACTACCTCTGTAAGGAAATATAAGAGAGTTTGTATCACTAAGTGATATAAACTCTCTTATATTTCTTTATAGAGGGAGTAATAGATAAGGATTAGTGAAAGTTAATTATATAGAAAGTAATATATTCCGGGTCAAAAGATTGATGGGGAATCTCTAATCATTTTAGCCAAGCGGTACTAATTTAGTGTATCACAATATGTCCCTAAACATTACGTATAGTGATGGCTGCATACGCTAGTCCATCATAGAGAGGAGTCTGTCAGGTATCAAGTAATCGGATTTTATATTCTTAGAGCCTGTTTGGGACTGCTCCGTTCTAAATTCAGCTCCGCTCTAGAAAACACAAGCCAAACGGGGTAGCACCATGCTATGCTACTCTGCAGAAAAAAAAAAGAATCTGGGGTACTACTCCATGTTTTTGTGAAGCTGTTTTGGAGGTGCTCCAAAACACTGTAGAAGCTGGAGTTGGAAGAAAACTACTCATCACTGCCATCAGTTTGTGGATACCCCTCTATTTCCTGGTGCAAAGCGGCGCGCTAGGCCGAGCCGTGGCACTACGTCGATATGCGTGACCACTCTAGGCTCAACAGGACGGTGTGGCTCCTCGCCATCTCGTTGAGCATGGGGATTAATTAGTTGGCACCACAATTAAAATCAGGGGTGGTTATTAATTAGTGGGCCCAACAGTTAAAATTAGAGGGGTGTTGAAATTAATTACCAAACTCCAGAATTAAATTCAAGTAGGGGAGAGATTTTGGGGCGTTTCTCTCTGGAAACCGATCGTTGCCACAACCGCTCGTAAAGGGGCGGTTTCGTAATAAAAACATTATGACTTGTATTAGTATGTAAACTGTATGTATGGAAAATGTATGCATCATCTTTTTTTTCTTTGTTAGATCCGTGGTCCCCATATTAAATACAATTCAACCCCAGAAAGGTATAGTGACTTGCACCTCACATTAAATCAAAATCAACCAAACTCATCAAGATATATGTGTTTTTTTATAAAAAAATACAACCATTCTTAATTTGTTGGACCTACTAGGATGGATTTGAATATCTCAATACATACAAATTAGGCCTAAGGAATCAAAGGAATATGAAATAGGGTGTGTCATATAAGCCCACTCCAACCCTTGGGTATTTATCATAAGGTCTTACGTAATGCTCGGGATCCTAATGAACCTAGTGCATTTCTTTCTGTGAAACGAATGCTACACAGAGAAAAAAAAAATCCAATTGGTGAAAAGCCCATAGGAGTTCTTAGAAAATCCCTAATCGAATCGAACGAGTCCAAAGAGTGGATTGCATGGAGCTCGGTCGGTCCCTCACGGTGATACCAATGGCGCAACTTAAATAGACAGGCAGATGACCTGAGCACGTAGAGAAATCGCCAAACTCACGTGGGTACTACCCAAGATGCAATCGCTGAAGCCCCGCCGCTTTCCCAAGCTATGCCGCCGATGGATCTCGACGGACTCCGTGGCCGATCTGCCCACCCGGTCCTCGAGCTCCGGATCCGGTCTGCAGGCGCTCGCTCTAGCCCTTACCAAGCGCCTCGCCGACGACGCCGGCAAGAACAACCACAACCTCATCTTCTCGCCGGTGTCAGTCTACGCGGCGCTCTCCCTGGTGGCCGCCGGCGCCCGCGAGCGCACCCTCGCGGAGATGCTCGGCGTCCTCGGCGCAGCGTCTCGTGACGACCTCGCGGGTTCCGTCCGTGCACTGGCGGAGCAGGCCCTTGCCGACCGGTCACAGACCGGCGGGCCATGTATCAACTTCGCGTGCGCCGTGTGGCACGACAAGACGAGGCCTCTGAAGCCCGCGTACGCCGACGCCGCCGTCAAGTCGTACAAGGTGCAGACGCACGCTGTAGGCTTCCACGAAAAGGTCAGTAATCGATCTATATAAGTACATGTGCATATTAATGGTATAGATCGATCGATTATAGTTAATATGTACGTACAACCATACGTGGTGGTGCAGCCGGTGGAAGCAGCGAAGCAGATCAACGCATGGGTGGCGGCGTCCACCAATAACCTCATCCCCTCCATCATTCATCCACGCGCACTGTCCGAGCTGACCGACCTCGTGCTCGCCAATGCCATCTACTTCAAGGGTGAGTGGCTCAAGCCTTTCCGCAAGGACCAGACCAAGGAGGACAAATTCCACCGCCTCGAGGGCGGCATCGTCGACGTGCCCTTCATGCGTTACCGTGGCAGGCAGCGCATTGCGTGCCATGACGGGTTCAAGGTGCTCCAACTTTACTACGAGAGGGGCCAGCCGTTGGCTGCTCAGCCATCGGCGCTCTACTCAATGTGCATCTTCCTCCCAGACGACCATGACGGGCTATGGCGGCTCACTGACAAGATCGCATGCAACAATGACTTTTTGCGCGAGCACCTGCCGACGGGCACCGTCCTGGTCGGCGACTTTCGCCTGCCCAAGTTCAAGCTCGCCTTATCCACAGACATGACAAACGTTCTCCGAGACTTGGGACTAAAGGACGCTTTCGACCTGTGGAAGGCCGACTTGGCCGACATGGTGGAGCAGAAGCCCGGCGTGAACCTGGCACTAGAGAAAGTGTTACACAAGGCTGTCATCGAGGTAAACGAGGAAGGCACGGAGGCGGCTGCCGCCACCGCTGCTTGTCTTTGCAGAAGTACACGGGCCTACAAACCGCCAGTGCGTGTGGACTTTGTCGCTGATCATCCGTTTGCCTTCTTCGTGATGGAGGAGGTCTCGGGTGCAATTCTCTTCGCAGGACACGTCCTTGATCCATCAAGGGAGTGAAGGGAAGGGTGTGTATATAGTGGAGAGAGCACAGAAGCGTCATTTTTTCTAGGTTTCTATTAGCAAGTATTTCCATGTTTGTGCTACAATTGCATGCCATTTCATTTCCATGGATAGAGTTTAGTCGATTTCCTGATCTATGACACGTCAAATTAAACTTGTCCAAGGCGTCAAGCGACTTTCACGCATGTTTTTTGTGGCCCATCCTGGACCATGTCCTCACGACCCAATCGTGGTTCAAAGTTATGCCGAAATCTCCTTGATATCTCTCGAAATAGGCTTTCGTCCCACTTTATATATAAAGCAACAACCACAACAAGTATATGGCCGAGCGAAGCAAGATGGCGAGGTAACCCTGGTACAATGTCGATCCCAAGATGGACGGATAACACAGAACACAAGCGACAATGCTACCGAAAGAGTACATTGGAAGAGCATAATACAACGCCACACTACGCCCTAAACACCTATGTTCCACACAAACGGCCGTCGACGTGGCCATCAAGTCGTACAACATAGAGACCGGCACCGTAGACTTCCACGAGAAGATCAGTACCGATCTGTCATTCGCCGTACGGGCACATGTCCAGATTGATCAATTACAATTTACAACAACTAATATGTGCGCGGTGGTGCAGTTGGAGGAAGCAGGGAAGCGGATCAACGCATGGGGGCCGCATTCACCAAAAACCTCATCCACTCGTTCATGGATCCACGCAAACTGTCCAAACTATCCTACCTCGTGGCCGCCTTGAACTAGGGGGCTTAATGTTATAGAGGATATATAAATTTTAGTCAATTCCATGATCTATAACACGTCAAAGAAAACTTGTTCAAGGCGTCAAGCGGCTTTCTCGTATATTTTGTGTCGCGCACCCAGGACCATGTCCTCATGACCAATTCATGGTTCAAAGTTATGCCGAAATCTCCTTAATATTTGGATGCTTTGGGTTCATTTGAAAAGAATAATATTTTCTTTTAATTTGATCCTAAGGCCATACGCAATTGTAGTCCTTACTGTATTTACCCAAATGATACACATCTAACGTCAGATTTTTGGACTTCACGGGCGAACATCCCTGGACCATTGGATTGAGGCACGCATATTGGAGCGAGAAACATCAAACACGTTAGCGTAGGAATTCGTCCGGCAAAAAAAA
>NW_021230598.1:0-1590 GCF_002162155.2 Triticum dicoccoides | reverse complement strand
TGGAGGTGACAAAGAGCTCATCGTAAACGGTTACGTTGATGCAAGCTTTGACACTGATCCGGACGATTCTAAATCGCAAACCGGATACGTGTTTACATTAAACGGTGGAGCTGTCAGTTGGTGCAGTTCTAAACAAAGCGTCATGGCGGGATCTACGTGTGAAGAGGAATACATAGCTGCTTCAGAAGCATCAAATGAAGGAGTCTGGATGAAGGAGTTCATATCCGATCTAGGTGTCATACCTAGTGCATCGGGTCCAATGAAAATCTTTTGTGACAATACTGGTGCAATTGCCTGGGCAAAGGAATCCAGATTTCACAAGAGAACCAAGCACATCAAGAGACGCTTCAATTCCATCCGGGATCTAGTCCAGGTGGGAGACATAGAGATTTGCAAGATACATACGGATCTGAATGTTGCAGACCCATTGACTAAGCCTCTTCCACGAGCAAAACATGATCAGCACCAAGGCTCCATGGGTGTTAGAATCATTACTGTGTAATCTAGATTATTGACTCTAGTGCAAGTGGGAGACTGAAGGAAATATGCCCTAGAGGCAATAATAAAGTTATTATTTACTTCCTTATATCATGATAAATGTTTATTATTCATGCTAGAATTGTATTAACCGAAAACATAATACATGTGTGAATACATAGACAAACAGAGTGTCACTAGTATGCCTCTACTTGAGTAGCTCGTTAATCAAAGATGGTTATGTTTCCTAACCATGAACAAGGAGTTGTTATTTGATTAACAGGATCACATCATTAAGTGAATGATTTGATTGACATGACCCATTCCATTAGCTTAGCACCCGATCGTTTAGTATGTTGCTATTGCTTTCTTCATGACTTATACATGTTCCTATGACTATGAGATTATGCAACTCCCGTTTACCAGAGGAACACTTTGTGTGCTACCAAATGTCACAACGTAACTGGGTGATTATAAAGGAGCTCTACAGGTGTCTCCAAAGGTACATCTTGGGTTGGCGTATTTCGAGATTAGGATTTGTCACTCTGATTGTCGGAGAGGTATCTCTAGGCCCTCTCGGTAATGCACATCACTTAAAGCCTTGCAAGCATTGCAACTAATGAGTTAGTTGCGGGATGATGTATTACAGAACGAGTAAAGAGACTTGCCGGTAACGAGATTGAACTAGGTATTGAGATACCAACGATCGAATCTCGGGTAAGTAACATACCGATGATAAAGGGAACAACGTATGTTGTTATGCGGTCTGACCGATAAAGATCTTCGTAGAATATGTAGGAGCCAATATGAGCATCCAGGTTCCACTATTGGTTATTGACCGGAGACATGTCTCGGTCATGTCTACATTGTTCTCGAACCCGTAGGGTCCGCACGCTTAAGGTTACGATGACAGTTATATTATGAGTTTATGCATTTTGATGTACCGAAGGTTGTTCGGAGTCCCGGATGTGATCACGGACATGACGAGGAGTCTCGAAATGGTCGAGACATAAAGATTTATATATTGGAAGCCTATGTTTGGATATCGGAAGTGTTCCGGGTGAAATCGGGATTTTACCGGAGTACCGGGAGGTTATCGGAACCCCCCGGGAG
>NW_021230597.1:0-1042 GCF_002162155.2 Triticum dicoccoides | reverse complement strand
GGCTGTGGCCACGGCGACGCTCGTCGGCGGCGGTGTCTCCGTTCGGGTGAGAGGGAGGGAGAGCAGAGGAGAGGATGGGGACGAGAGAGTGAGCGACAGTTTCCAGGAGGGGTGCGTGGCGTCGCTAGAGAGGCCGGGGGGGAAGCAGGAGGTGGCCGGAAGCAGGAGGTGGCCGGGGCGCGTGGCCGCGCGCGCCGGGCGCGTGCCCGTCCTCCTGGCAGAGGAGGAAGGCGACAGGGGAGGGAGGCGGCAGTGGGCTGGGCCAGCGGGAGGAGCTGGGCCGGCTGGGCTGGACAGGTAAGCGTCAGGTAGGTATGCTCTGTTTTATTTTTTTTTCTATTTTGTTCTGTTTTATTTAATTGGCACTGAATTTTAATTCAAACAGAATTTGAAAACAGTGCCAAAACTTCCCTGGATATTTTTAAGTCACCTAATGGACTTCTCCACACATAATAAAAATATCTCAGGTCATTTGGAAATATATTAATTATATATATTATGAATATAACTCCAAATTCAAATAAAATATTGATTTAAAATCAGAGCCCAATAATTCCTTAGAAATGTCCCAAAATTTTGGTTTGATTTATAACTCTTGCCAAAATTGTCAGAGCTATTTCTAGGGCATTTTGGATTTACTGATTGCAATTTTAGGGTTTCTTGCCCCTCTTTTATTTAAGTTTTGAGGCTTCTGAATTCCTCAGTTCAAATTTTCAGAATTTAAACATGATGCACACATGAAGCTAACCTAGAGCAATGCCAGAAGCTAGGGATGTGACATCCTCTTGACTTGTTCTCGACGCCAAACCCTCCTATATATACCCAAACATCCAGAAAATAACCTAGATCGCGAGTTCCACAACCGCAAGACTTTGTAGCCTACGAAAACCAATCGGGACCCTGCCGGAGGGGGGATCCATCACCGGTGGCCATTTTCATCATCCCAGCAATCTCCATAATGAGGAGGGAGTAGTTCACCCTTGGGGCTGAGGGTATGTACCAGTAGCTATGTGTTTGATCTCTCTCTCTCTCTCTCTCTCTC
>NW_021230596.1:0-1065 GCF_002162155.2 Triticum dicoccoides | reverse complement strand
CACAAAACCATAATCAACACAAGCTCCTTGGAACAGTTCATGTAAGTTTAATTTTGTTGTCATATTACCACATTGCTTACCTACAACAAAAATCTCCTCTTCAAATACCGATAAACATACATACCAGCTCATTTAAATTTAATTTCACTTGCAAATTTTGTGTCTATATATTTACAAAAACCCTTCATTTAATGTTTCACGATTTTGTCTAATTTTTCATAGATTTGTACTAATTTTTCAGTGGTTTTGTCTTTTTGTACAGAGCTCCACGAATGTCATTTGATCACCACCCTTTGCAAGCCTCTCTAAAAATTGTTCATGATCGTTCCCACAGAGTTTCATGTTTTTAAAAATGTTCTGATATGTTTTTATGTGTGTCAAAAATGACATGTCAAACATTGTTTTATGTCCATGTCAAATCTATTGCCGAAAATTATGACATTTTTAATGAAACACAAATATCAATGGCAAAATCTGCATGGTTTTGCGTAAAAAAAAGCAATTTTTTCTATGATCCATGTACTTTGCCATGCCAACGAACTTTCAGAAAATGCAATGGCAAACACATGGTAATTAACATGGCATGATTTTTTTTACAAAAGGCCCAAAAGAAAAAGGCATGTTAATTTGCAACAGTACATGGTGGCAGAAATATGCATTACATTTGCAAAATGTATTTTTACTACACGTTCAAAATATGTCATGGGAACAATCTGCACCGAGATATGGGAAAGACACTATGAAAAGTTGCCATCATGGCGACGTATGATTTCAATTTGTCATGGCAAAACATATGTAAAATTAACAAAAATAAAAATATGCTGCTAGTTGCCAAGGCAACACATGGTGGCAAAAAAGAGATACCATAGTCCATAGAAAGATATTTTTCCATGTTGCAAAAAAGAAGGAAATTTTCCGTGGTCCATATAGTAAAAGTGTTATGATCGACAAATTAGATTAGCCACGCTAAAATGAACTTAAATTGCCATGGTCATGTAAAAAGGTAATTTTTGCCATGCAGCAAAAAAGAAGGAAAATTTCACATAGTAAAGGTGCCATGATCGA
>NW_021230595.1:0-393 GCF_002162155.2 Triticum dicoccoides | reverse complement strand
ACAGTTCCGCTTCCAGTGATCGTTTCCCTTGCCATAAAAGCACTCAGTCTCAGGCTTGGGTCCATGCTTTGGCTTCTTCCCGGCAACTGGCTTACCGGGCGCCGCAACTCCCTTGTCGTCCTTCGTGAAGTTCTTCTTACCCTTGCCTTTCTTGAAACTAGTGGTTTTATTGACCATCAACACTTGATGTTCCTTTTTGATCTCCACCTCCGCTGATTTCAGCATTGAGTATACCTCAGGAATGGTTTTCTCCATCCCCTGCATATTGAAATTCATCACAAAGCTCTTGTAGCTAGGTGGGAGCGACTGAAGGATTCTGTCAACGACCGCGTCATCCGGGAGATTAAGTCCCAGCTGAGACAAGCGGTTGTGCAACCCAGACATTTTGAGTAT
>NW_021230594.1:0-1186 GCF_002162155.2 Triticum dicoccoides | reverse complement strand
TTTGTTCACCTTGCCATCCTTCTTATCCGCCAAATACTTGGGGCAGTTCCGCTTCCAGTGACCAGTCTGCTTGCAGTAGAAGCACTCAGTTTCAGGCTTAGGTCCAGACTTAGGTTTCTTCTCTTGAGCAGCAACTTGCTTGCCGTTCTTCTTGAAGTTCCCCTTTTTCTTCCCTTTGCCCTTTTTCTTGAAACTAGTGGTCTTGTTAACCATCAACACTTGATGCTCCTTCTTGATTTCTACCTCCGCAGCTTTCAGCATTGCGAAGAGCTCGGGAATAGTCTTGTTCATCCCTTGCATATTATAGTTCATTACGAAGCTCTTGTAGCTTGGTGGCAGTGATTGGAGAATTCTGTCGATGACGCAATCATCCGGAAGATTAACTCCCAATTGAATCAAGTGATTATTATACCCAGACATTTTGAGTATATGCTCACTGACAGAACTGTTCTCCTCCATCTCGCAGCTATAGAACTTATTGGAGACTTCATATCTCTCAATCCGGGCATTTGCTTGAAATATTAACTTCAACTCCTGGAACATCTCATATGCTCCATGACGTTCAAAACGTCGTTGAAGTCCCAATTCTAAGCCGTAAAGCATGGCACACTGAACTATCGAGTAGTCATCAGCTTTGCTCTGCCAGACGTTCATAACATCTGGCGTTGCTCCAGCAGCAGGCCTGGCACCCAGCGGTGCTTCCAGGACGTAATTCTTCTGTGCAGCAATGAGGATAGTCCTCAAGTTACGGACCCAGTCCGTGTAATTGCTACCATCATCTTTCAACTTTGCTTTCTCAAGGAACGCATTAAAATTCAACGGAACAACAGCACGAGCCATCTATCTACAATCAACATAAACAAGCAAGATACTATCAGGTACTAAGTTCATGATAATATTTAAGTTCAATTAATCATATTATTTAAGAACTCCCACTTAGATAGACATCCCTCTAATCCTCTAAGTGATTACGTGATCCAAATCAACTAAACCATAACCGATCATCACGTGAGATGGAGTAGTTTTCAATGGTGAACATCGTTATGTTGATCATATCTACTATATGATTCACGCTCGACCTTTCGGTCTCCGTGTTCCGAGGCCATATCTGCATATGCTAGGCTCGTCAAGTTTAACCTGAGTATTCTGCGTGTGCAAAAACTGGCTTGCACCCGTTGTAGATGGA
>NW_021230593.1:0-1243 GCF_002162155.2 Triticum dicoccoides | reverse complement strand
CCTTGGTTTTATCTGAGCTCTTGAATGCTTTTGGCAACTCTATTAGCTATAGAGGTAACCCCGGTGACTCAAGCACAACATAAGGTGGACGTTGTGAAACTACGGGATGAAATAGCTCAAGCTAAGGTGGAGCTTAATGCTGAGAATGCTAGGTTGGCAACAGAGCAGGCTGCGTTAGAGGCCGAGTCAGAACGGATTCAAGCAGAAAATTTCCGATTGAACTTGGGATCAAAATGTTTCCAGTGTAGTTTTTCGGATGAGGCACCATAGTCGTTTGGCTCTGGAGTTTGACGCGAGGAATCTTTTCAGTACACCTGGGGCAGGACCAAGTAACCCGCCCAAGGTGACCCAGGTTGTTGAGGCTCCCATAGCCAGGACGACGGTTCAACCATGTGTAACAGACCCGCCTCGTTTGAACTTAACCCCGCCTCAGCAGATGTTAACACCACCGGGTCATTATTCTAAACCTTTGGAGAACATGATTGTCGCGGCCTCACGGCTGACAGCTCTCCTAGTACAAGGAGAGTCTCCCGTGGCGGTTGAGGCCCGGTAGGTTGTGGAGCTTCTTCAAACAGCGGTAGCTTAGTAGGCGGATTACTCATATAGTCGCGAACAGATTCATTCAACTCTGCGCCCCAGCCAAAGTTATAGCCGGCGCATTGAGTCACTGGCAGTTTCTAGTAGCGATCAGCGCTGTAACCCTCCCCATGGGCATGACCCTCCATGTGCTGATAAAAACGCTCAGGCTCTGATGGATCAGGCCAGGGCACGTCAAGAGGCAGAGCTGGCGGCTCAGTAGGCGGCTCATCAACAACTTCATCATAACCCTTCGATGTCTCTAGAAGCTGGGATAACTTCGAGGACAGTGGGTGTGCCATGCTTAGCACCAGTTCTTTGCAATGAGCGGTTACCGAAGGACTTCAAGGGTCCTCGCAAGGTGAGGGAGTCCTAGATTAGGGGGTCCTCAGACAGCCGGACTATGTACTTATGCCGGACTATTGGACTATGAAGATACACGATTGAAGACTTCGCCCCGTGTCCGAGTGGGACTCTCCTTTGCGTGGAAGGCAAGCTTGGAAATTCAGATATGTAGATTTCCTTGTCTATAACCGACTCTGTGTAACCCTATCCCCCTCCGGTGTCTATATAAACCGAAGGGTTTAGTCCATAGGACGAGAACAATCATAATCATAGGCTAACTTCTAGGGTTAAGCCTCTATAATCTCGTGGTAGATCAACTCTT
>NW_021230592.1:0-3015 GCF_002162155.2 Triticum dicoccoides | reverse complement strand
ACCAATTAGTGAGGAAGCTAATGATAATGATCATGAAACTTCAGAACAAGATACTACTGAACTTCGTAGACCAACCAGAGTGAGATCCGCGCCAGAGTGGTACGGTAATCCAGTTCTGGAAGTCATGCTACTAGATCATGATGAACCTACGAACTATGAAGAAGCGATGGTAAGCCCAGATTCCGCAAAATGGCTTGAAGCCATGAAATCTGAGATGGGATCCATGTATGAGAACAAAGTGTGGACTTTGGTTGACTTGCCCAATGATCGGCAAGCAATTGAGAATAAATGGATCTTCAAGAAGAAGACTGACGCCGACGGCAATATTACTGTCTACAAAGCTCGACTTGTCGCAAAAGGTTTTCGGCAAGTTCAAGGGGTTGACTACGATGAGACCTTCTCACCCGTAGCGATGCTTAAGTCTGTCCGAATCATGTTAGCAATTGCCGCATTTTATGATTACGAAATTTGGCAGATGGATGTCAAAACTGCATTCCTGAATGGATTTTTGGAAGAAGAGTTGTATATGATGCAACCGGAAGGTTTTGTCGATCCAAAGGGAGCTAACAAAGTGTGCAAGCTCCATCGATCCATTTATGGACTGGTGCAAGCCTCTCGAAGTTGGAATAAACGCTTTGATAGTGTGATCAAAGCATTTGGTTTTATACAGACTTTTGGAGAAGCCTGTATTTACAAGAAAGTGAGTGGGAGCTCTGTAGCATTTCTGATATTATATGTGGATGACATATTACTGATTGGAAATGATATAGAATTTCTGGATAGCATAAAGAGATACTTGAATAAGAGTTTTTCAATGAAAGACCTCGGTGAAGCTGCCTACATATTAGGCATAAAGATCTATAGAGATAGATCAAGACGTTTAATTGGACTTTCACAAAGCACATACCTTGACAAGATTTTGAAGAAGTTCAAAATGGATCAAGCAAAGAAAGGGTTCTTGCGTGTGTTACAAGGTGTGAAGTTGAGTCAGACTCAATGCCCGACCACTGCAGAAGATAGAGAGAAAATGAAAGATGTTCCCTATGCTTCAGCCATAGGCTCTATCATGTATGCAATGCTGTGTACCAGACCTGATGTGTGCCTTGCTATATGTCTAGCAGGGAGGTACCAAAGTAATCCAGGAGTGGATCACTGGATAGCGGTCAAGAACATCCTGAAGTACCTGAAAAGGACTAAGGATATGTTTCTCGTATATGGAGGTGACAAAGAGCTCATCGTAAATGGTTACATTGATGCAAGCTTTGACACTGATCCGAACGATTCTAAATCGCAAACCGGATACATGTTTACATTAAACGGTGGAGCTGTCAGTTGGTGCAGTTCTAAACAGAGCGTCGTGGCGGGATCTACGTGTGAAGCGGAATACGTAGCTGCTTCGGAAGCAGCGAATGAAGGAGTCTGGATAAAGGAGTTCATATCCGATCTAGGTGTCATACCTAGTGCATCGGGTCCAATGAAAATCTTTTGTGACAATACTGGTGCAATTGCCTTGGCGAAGGAATCCAGATTTTACAAGAGAACCAAGCACATCAAGAGATGCTTCAATTCCATCCAGGATCTAGTCCAGGTGGGAGACATAGAGATTTGCAAAATACATACGGATCTGAATGTTGCAGACACGTTGACTAAGCCTCTTCCACGAGCAAAACATGATCAGCACCAAGGCTCCATGGGTGTTAGAATCATTACTGTGTAATCTAGATTATTGACTCTAACGCAAGTGGGAGACTGAAGGAAATATACCCTAGAGGCAATAATAAAGTTATTATTTATTTCCTTATATCATGATAAAAGTTTATTATTCATGCTAGAATTGTATTAACCGGAAACATAATACATGTGTGAATACATAGACAAACAGAGTGTCAGTAGTATGCCTCTACTTGACTAACTCGTTAATGAAAGATGGTTATGTTTCCTAACCGTGGACAAAGAGTTGTTATTTGATTAATGGGATCACATCATTAGTTGAATGATATGATTGACATGACCCATTCCATTAGCTTAGCACCCGATCGTTTAGTATGTTGCTATTGCTTTCTTCATGACTTATACATGTTCCTATGACTATGAGATTATGCAACTCCCATTTGCCAGAGGAACACTTTGTGTGCTACCAAACGTCACAACGTAACTGGGTGATTATAAAGGAGCTCTACAGGTGTCTCCAAAGGTACATGTTGGGTTGGCGTATTTCGAGATTAGGATTTGTCACTCCGATTGTCGGAGAGGTATCTCTGGGCCCTCTCGGTAATGCACATCACTTAAGCCTTGCAAGCATTGCAACTAATGAGTTAGTTGCGGGATGATGTATTACAGAACGAGTAAAGAGACTTGTCGGTAACGAGATTGAACTAGGTATAGGATACCGACGATCGAATCTCAGGCAAGTAACATACCGATGACAAAGGGAACAACGTATGTTGTTATGCGGTCTGACCGATAAAAGATCTTCGTAGAATATGTAGGAACCAATATGGGCATCCAGGTCCCGCTATTGGTTATTGACCGGAGACGTGTCTCGGTCATGTCTACATTGTTCTCGAACCCGTAGGGTCCGCATGCTTAAGGTTTCGATGACAGTTATATTATGAGTTTATGCGTTTTGATGTACCGAAGGTTGTTCGGAGTCCCAGATGTGATCACGGACATGACGAGGAGTCTCGAAATGGTCGAGACATAAAGATTAATATATTGGAAGCCTATGTTTGGATATCGGAAGTGTTCCGGGTGAAATCGGGATTTTACCGGATTACCGGGAGGTATATGGGCCTTAGTGGGCCTTAGTGGAAGAGAGGAGAGGTGGCCAGAGATGGGCCGCGCGCCCCTCCCCCTTGGTCCGAATAGGACAAGGAGAGGGGGCCGGCCCCCTTTCCTCCTCTCTCTCCTCTTCCCCCCTCCACGAATCCTATTCCAACTAGGAAAGGGGGGAGTCCTACTCCCGGAGGGAGTAGGACTCCTCCTGGCACGCCTCCTCTTGGCCGCCCCCCCCCC
>NW_021230591.1:0-1095 GCF_002162155.2 Triticum dicoccoides | reverse complement strand
GACTTCATTTGTTATTTTTCATGCATTTACTGATTATTTTGAGCTATAAGACCATGAAATTGAAAAGCATTTGAAATGAACTCTGAAAAGGTTCCAAGTTGGCATGGTATCATCATTTCACCCACATAGCATGTGCGAGAAAGTAGAGAGGGTTACGGCAAAAACTGGATAAACTTCGTGTACAAAACGGACAATCTCTTTCGAAGTATCTGGATTTCATACAGGAACTCGTCTGTTACAAAGGGATTTCAATTTTTTTGAACTTATTTGAACTCCAGTTGTTTTTCTGTGTTTAAAATGCACCATTCAAAGCCACATCATCAATTTACAACCCTTTCTGACTTCATTTGTTATTTTTCATGCATTTACTCATTATTTTGAGCTTTAAGACCATGAAATTGAAAAGCATTTGAAATAAACTCTAAAAAGATTCCAAGTTGGCATGGTATCATCATTTCACCCACATAGCATGTGTGAGAAAGTAGAGAGGGTTACGGCAAAAAATGGATACACTTCGTGTACAAAACGGACAATCTCTTTCGAAGTATCAGGGTTTCATACGGAAATTCGTCTGTTACAAAGGGATTTCATTTTTTTTAAACTTCTTTGAATCCCCTTGTTTTTCTGTGTTCAAAATGCACCATTCAAAGCCACATCATCAGTTTACAACCCTTTCTGACTTCATTTGTTATTTTTCACGCGTTACTGATTATTTTGAGCTATAAGACCATGACATTAAAAATCATTTGAAATGAACTCTGAAAAGGTTCCAAGTTGGCATGGTATCATCATTTCACCCACATAGCATGTGCGAGAAAGTAGAGAGGGTTACGGCAAAAACTGGATACACTTCGTGTACAAAATGGACAATCTCTTTCGAAGTATCTGGATTTCATATAGGAACTCGTCTGTTACAAAGGGATTTCAATTTTTTTGAACTTATTTGAACTCCATTTGTTTTGCTGTGTTCAAAATGCACCATTCAAAGCCACGTCATCAATTTACAACCCTTTCTGACTTCATTTGTTATTTTTCTTGCATTTACTGATTATTTTGAACTTTAAGACCATGAAATTGAAAAGCATTTGAAAAAAA
>NW_021230590.1:0-412 GCF_002162155.2 Triticum dicoccoides | reverse complement strand
GGGACCGGGCGGCGGCCAATCCCGCTGCAACACATGGCGGCGGCGGTGGATTCGGACGTGTCCGACCGGACGGAAAAGTGTCCGGCGGCGCGTGGAGAGGGAGGGGACTAGGGTTTCGTCCGGATTTCGAGGAAGGGATCTATATATAGGCATAGAGGGAGCTAGGAAGCTCCAAATGGAGTGCGGTTTTCGGCCATGCGATCGTGATCGAACGCTCTAGATGATGGAGAGGGTTTAGGTGGGTTTGGGCCAAATTGAAAGGGTGTTGGGCTGCAACACACACGAGGCCTTTTCGGTCCCTCGGTTAACCGTTGGAGTATCGAACGAAGTCCAAATGGCACGAAACTTGACAGGCGGTCTATCGGTAGTAAACCAAGGCCACATGGTAAGTCTCGGTCCAATCCGGAAATGT
>NW_021230589.1:0-606 GCF_002162155.2 Triticum dicoccoides | reverse complement strand
GTTTCAAAAAGAAACAAAAACCACAGCCACTGGAATGCTGACGCGTGGATGCCTTTTGGTCCCGGTTGGTACCACCAACCGGGACCAAAGGCCCCCCTGCCTGGGCTTGGCGCACCGGCCACGTGGAGGACCATCTATCCCGGTTCGTATTAGAATCAGGACTAAAGGGGGTAGGTATTAGTAACGACCCATTAGTCCCGGTTCATGAACCGGGACTAAAGGCCCTTACGAACCGGGACAAATTCCCCCTTTTCTACTAGTGATTCTAATTACCATTTATTATTCCACACGTGCATTTGAGTTTACCTCCGAGCCTCGTGGTTATTGCAGACTCAAGAACCATTGCAGTTATAACGTAGAACATATACATTAATTATAAACTTAGAAATAAATTATAACATTTTATTATTGTCTCTAGGGCATATTTCCAACAAAACTCGACCACCGTGTAACATCCAGAGTCCCATCACCCCACCATGGTTTATATAGAATACTTGAAAGATAACTTTGTTTGGTGCGAGGAATAGATATGATAAGTAATACTCACTCTGTTCTAGAATATAGGGTGCATAGATTGCCGCAAAAGTCAAATGTATGTAAGTTTGA
>NW_021230588.1:0-908 GCF_002162155.2 Triticum dicoccoides | reverse complement strand
TAGTAGATATGATCAACATAGTGATGTTCACCATTGAAAACTACTCCATTTCACGTGATGATCGGTTATGGTTTAGTTGATTTGGATCACGTGATCACTTAGATGATTAGAGAGATGTTTATCTAAGTGGGAGTTCTTAAGTAATATGATTAATTGAACTTAAACTTATCATGAACTTAGTACCTGATAGTATTTTGCTTGTCTATGTTGTTGTAGATAGATGGCCCGTGCTGTTGTTCCATTGAATTTTAATGCGTTCCTTGAGAAAGCAAAGTTGAAAGATGATGGTAGCAATTACACGGACTGGGTCCGTAACTTGAGGATTATCCTCATTGCTGGAAGCACCACTGGGTGCCAGGCTAAAAGTGCAATCTTGCTCTTAAAGAATATTTTTGATATTGATGACAAATCTACATATAGGGGACTAACCTTGTTTGCTAAGTATATACACAGGCCGTCAGTCCTCTGGTTTTTACTAATGAGCATCATGATCACATCATATGAGATTTTACTCAAGCAAATTGTCAATGAGGAAAGGAGCAAACAAAGATGAAGTATTGTGCTCTTTTATATTTCTTGAGTAATAGGAATCCCGCATTATTAAGAGGGGATCCGAGGTGTAGGTTCAAGACTTGCTCACATTTTTGTCTCACAAACAATTTTTCACAATAGACCAAAATCCCTAGCAAAACCCCTTAGCCAAAACCTACCACTTCTCCTAGCCGGATCATCCGGACGGCTACCCAGATCATCCGGGCTTCACCCGGATCAGCCGAACCTTGCTCCGGATCATCCGGATAATAGGCGTTTCCATCACAGAACGGTGTGGCTGAAGACGGATCATCCAGACGTTCTTCCGGATCATCCGGACTATGCCCCGGATCGTCCGGATCCTGTTCCGGATCATC
>NW_021230587.1:0-704 GCF_002162155.2 Triticum dicoccoides | reverse complement strand
AGTATGCAGCATTCAAAGCGATGTCATCAATTTCCAACATGTTCTGACATCATTTGTTTTTTTCCAGTCATTTACCTAATTGTTTAGAGAGCTAAATGACCGTGAAATTGAAAATCACTACAAAATAAACTGTGAAAATGTTGAAACTTGGCATGGTATCATCATTTCACCTGCATAGCATGTGCGAAAGAGTAGAGAGGGTCACGGCAAAAACTGGACGCACTTCGTGTAAAACTGGACAATCTCTGTCGGAGTATCAGGGTTTCGGACGAGAACTCATCTGTTACACGGGCACTTCAATGTTTTTTAAACTTATTTGAACTCCGGACTTCTTTTGTGTTTAGTATGCAGCATTCAAAGCAACATCATCAATTTCCAACATGTTTTGACATCATTTGTTGTTTTTTTAGTCATTTACCTAATTGTTTAGAGAGCTAAATGACCGTGAAATTGAAAATCACTACAAAATAAACAGTGAAAATGTTGAAACTTGGCATGGTATCATCATTTCACCCGCATAGCATGTGCGAAAGAGCAGAGAGGGTCACGGCAAAAACTGGACGCACTTCGTGTACAAACTAGACAATCTCTTTCGGAGAAGGGTTTCGGACGAGAACTCATCTGTTGCACGGGCACTTCAATGTTTTTTAAACTTATTTGAACTCCGGACTTCTTTTGTGTCTAGTATGCAGCATTCAAAGCAA
>NW_021230586.1:0-1380 GCF_002162155.2 Triticum dicoccoides | reverse complement strand
TGGACAAATAATATCATGTGTTTGCCCTGTTGATGCCATGGATGAAGAAGAGCTCTTTGCAGGCCCAGAAGGTGTGCTCTTGGCAGATAGTGGTGATTGTGCCTGCTTTATTGTATCACGGTTGGAGGTGGCAGCCGACGGAGGCGCCGGTGTAGCAGAACATGTGGAAGTAGATGATGCACGTGGTGTCCATGATGAAGGTCGACCTGCAGAAAAGTTAGTCCGCGCCAATGCCTGTCGATCCTGCACTTCACGTTCAGCTTTACAAGCAAGATGGAATAAACGAGTGATATTAGTATACTCCTTATACTCTAGAATCGTCTGAATATCTCTATTTAATTCTCCCATAAAACATGCAAGCATAGCTTCATTCTCCTCAACAATACCACATCTAATCATGCCAGTTTGTAATTCCTGATAATATTCTTCTACAGAATTTTTTCCCTGTCTTAAGCGCTGCAATTTTTGAAGTAATTCACGTTGATAATATGGTGGAACCCAACGAGTACGCATAGCAGTTTTCAAAGCAGCCCAAGTAGCCGGAATAGGAAATAATCTACAATGCTCAGACCACCAAACCCAAAACTAGTGAATGCACAAACAGCAGCAGGAACACGTCTCTCCTCGGGATATTGTAAACATGTAAATCGTTGTTCAGTTTCTAACTCCCAAGTAAGATATATATCAGGAACATATCTACCCTCAAATGGTGGTATATTCAATTTTAGTTTAGGGAGATGGTCATGATCTCGTACCTGAGGGTGAGCCCTACCATTGCCATTATTTGCATGTGGACGACCTGGTGGTTGCTGTGCTGGTGGTGGCACGTAGTTCTGATTTTGATCAACCTCATCCTCATAATCTCCCACATAATCATCCTTCTCCACATCAGCAGTAGGAGCCACAGAAGTATCAATAGTAGCACCAGCAGTTTGGCCCGACTGAAGAGGGACACGGCTCGCTCGGCGGAGGGCTGTTTCCCGACATGGAGGTAGTCGGTGTTGTTACTGTTGTTGCAGAGGTGTGGCAGGAGCAGCCGGTGGTGGTGGTGGAAAACGCAAAAGCAATTCAGCAAACTTGTTATCGAGCTTTGTTTCAAACGTCTTCTCCATGCCATCTATCTTCTCCATGGCCTCTTCAAATCTGTTTATCACATCTTCCACCTGTACACAAATCATTTGCTGAAACGTATCATGAAGCTCCTTGTTCGTCAAGTTCTCCCAGTCAGTCTCGTCGGATTGTGATCCTGGCATGGTTAGCAGCAATAGAAACACACAAGAATATGATCCTACAGACTACTAACAAGTGGTGGTGGTGGCGGGTGTCACAAATCCGTCAAGCAAATCTCAAATTCTTACCAGTTCTTACCCAGCAGCAGGC
>NW_021230585.1:0-2658 GCF_002162155.2 Triticum dicoccoides | reverse complement strand
AAAATCCAGCCCGAACAGACCACGAAACGCGGCCGACCCGCAAATTTTTTTGAGGGGCGCGGCAAAAACTCGGCCCAAACCCGCGTATTCGCGGGTTTCCGCCTCGCCCCTACGGTGCCCCGTATCGCAGTGAAGCAGTTGGCGGGAGGGACATTTCAGCCCGCGCTCCTTTCCCCACCTCCTTCTGCCGCCGCCCGCCACAGGTTCCGCCCGTCCGCCACCGCCGATTCCAGCCAAATCTGCAGGCCGAATCGCGCCGCCGGGGCGTCCTTCACCATTCACTACCGGTAGGCTGCACCACCCCCGCGGATCCGGCGAGAAGAGCTGCCCCTCGTCGCTGTCGCCGCCGGGGATCGATCGCGCTCGAGACGCCCCTCGTCGCCGCCGGTTAGTGTTTTTTGTGCTTCGTGTCGATGGAATTGAGGCCGGTTGGTTGACGCAGCGTGCGCATCTCGTTCATGTAGATGGAATTGAGCCCGTGCGAGAAGTTTCTGCACTCCGATTCTCCAATTCGGATGACTCGAATATTGAGATGATGCTCTCAAATTTTGGCTGCAAACATTGGTGATGACTCTTGCCGTCAAGGAGCACGAAGACGAGAACCGAAAGAGGCGGCGAGGATCGACCGTCGAGCGTCTTTGCATCCTTCGGAATTGCCATCTCGGGAACGAGATGTTGATGCAAGACTATTTCGCGGAGAATCCAACGTATCCACCGCACCTCTTCTGGAGAAGGTACCGAATGCGCCGACCCCTCTTTGTGAGAATCGTTCAAGCTTGCGAGGCATATTGTTGGTATTTTACTCAACGAAGAAATGCTACGGGCTTGAAGGGATTTAGTGCATATAAAAAAAATCTAGGAAGCTATGCGGGTGATTGCATATGGTGTTCCTGCTGATTATGCCGATGAGTATCTCCGCATTGGTGAAGATACAACAATTGAGTCAGTGCGTAGATTTGCGAAAGTGATCATCCGTGTCTTTGGTCCCGAATATCTTCGGGCACCGAATGAGGATGACACAAAGAAATTGATGGCATCTAATGAGAGGAGAGGTTGGCCTGGCATGCTAGGTAGCATTGATTGTATGCATTGGACATGAAAAAAATTGCCCGAAGGCATGGCAGGAAATGTATTGTGGCAAGTCTCGTGATGCAGCAATTGTGCTAGAGGCCATAACATCTGAGGATTTATGGATTTGGCATTGCTTCTTTGGTATGCCTGGCACTCTCAATGATATCAACGTGTTGCAACTATCTCATTTGTTTGCTAGGCTTGCTATTGGTGATGCTCCTTCTTGCAACTACACTATCAATGGAAATGAATACACAAAAGGGTACTATCTTGCAGATGGTATATACCCTCCTTGGTGCACATTTGTCAAGAGCATCAAAGAACCCAAAACTAAAAAACAATGTCAGTTCGCAAAAGTGCAAGAGGCAGCCTGAAAAGACATTGAAAGAGCATTCGGGGTTTTGCAATCTAGGTTTCCCATTGTTCGTGGTCCTGCTCGTTTTTGGGACAAGCGGACCTTGAAGAACATCATGGCATGCTGTGTTATTCTTCACAACATGATTCTCGAAGATGAGAGAGGCATGAACTTGGAATTCTTCAACGACAATATGGGCAGCCGTGTCAAACCAGCTAGAGACCCTAACCGCATTAAAGCTTTTCTTCAAACGTACAAGGAGATTGAAAATGCAAACACCCACTTTCAGCTTCAGGAGGATCTCATTGAGCACCATTTGCAAAGGGCTGGACAGTAACAAACTCATTTTTCCATTTATATGTATTTGTATTTGTATGTGGGACAAGTTTTGTATTGCATTATTTGTATTTGTATTCGGTGATTTGAATAATTATTTGTAGTATGGACGATTGTTGAATTGTGTTGGTATTGATAATTATGGTGTGGTATTGATATTTTGCGGACCAGTGGGATGCAGGATGCAGCGGTGCAAGAGTAGACCCCGCAAAGCTGACCCGTAAAAAGGTATATTCCGTGAATATCCTTTTATACGGGTCCGTTTGGGGGGTCTGCCTCTGCGGCCTTCCGCGCCGGCCCGAGAAGACGTTTTTCCGTGAACTGCAAACGTGTTTTGCAGGCCGGCGGGATGCATGGTCTGCTAGAGTTGCTCTAAGGCATTGGCCAAGCTCTACATTGGCGGGCATGGGTAAGTTTTTGCTGACCTGTTTGGTTTTGCCGTAAAAAAGTAACAAGTTGAGAATTGGTATTTTGTACTTCTACGGGGCACCATTTACGGGTCATTGGCAGCAAACTGAACGAGTCTATGCAAAATTTTGTGGTGCATCAGTTTAGCATTACCAAATGTTGGCTAAGCAAGCCAAACGAGCCTCTCTTTGTTGTTTGTGATTTCACAATTTGATGTAAAGGTGAGTTCACAATCTGCTGGTGCTAGGAGTAACATCACACACTCCAATACAACTTTGCTCATGTGGCACATATTTAATAAAGAGAGAGGTGCTTGTGGTAACTAGCTAAGTTAACGGAACATCACACACTCCAAGAAACAATGAGTCTATAACCTAATAAATACATCGTTGCATGACGCTAAATAGATGTTCCTACCCACTATGGAGGTAGTAACATAGTCTAGGGAAGTGTGTAAGTTACTAGTTTATGTTCTTGCCCATTGTGAC
>NW_021230584.1:0-1187 GCF_002162155.2 Triticum dicoccoides | reverse complement strand
ACACGGTGGCACGGCGTGGGGTGGTCGGAGGGCGTGGCTACGGCGAGGGGGTGGCGGCGATGGCGTCGGCCATGGCTGGGGCGTGCGAGGGGGAGGAGCTGGAGAGGAGAGGGGGTGTCTGGGGGGTTCGGGGGAGAGAGGGAGGCTGATCCACGGCGTTAGCCGGGCGAGGGAGGCGGCGAGGCGGCGAGCAGCTGCGTGGCGCGCTGCGGTGCTCGCCGTCGAGCACCTGCCTGCCTGCCTGGCCGGAAGCAGCTCGCTGGCGCGGTGCTGGGCTGGGCCGGCCAGGTGGGCTGGCTGGTGGGCCTGCGGTGGCGCCAGGTAAGTTTTTCCCCCTTTTTTCTGTTTCTGTTTTTATTTAATATATCTGCAACTTTGTTGAATTTAATAAAATATCTAGGCAACTTCAAAAATCACCAAATCACTCCTGGTCCATAGTTGGACTATTTCCAACATGAAACATTTTAGTTTGGAGGTATTTGAGCATTTAAATATTTTATATAATTTTAAATGCCCAAATTCAAATATTTATGAATTAATTCAAAAACCCTAGGATGGCCTAGGAAAATGTGCACCACTTTTGGCAGAGGTTCTGAACCAAGACAAAAATGATGGGCATTTTAGAAGGGCATTTCAGGTTCATTGAAAATTGTTTTAGTAAACCCTAGTTGGTTTCAGAGGGGACTGGGGGTTCTGTCATCCCCATTTCAAGTGTCTGATGAAGAAGTAAACATGATGCAACACTCTAATGCATGACTAGCTAGGGTGTGACAACTCACCCCCACTCAAAAGAATCTCGTCCCGAGATTTGGGTTCCTCCGGGAAGAAGGCGGGGTACTCGAGTCGAAGACGATCCTCCCTTTCCCAAGTTGCTTCATCCTCAGAATGGTGCGACCATTGAACCTTGAGAAACTTGATATTATGACGTCGAGTGGTACGCTCGGCCTGATCGAGGATACGAACGGGGTACTCTCGATATGTAAGATTATCTTGGAGATCAAGCGTTTCGTGGTCCACTTCACGGATAGGATCCGAGAAGCAACGCCTGAGTTGGGAAACGTGGAAGACATCGTGGACTCTGGAGAGATGCGGAGGTAGTTCCAACTGGTAGGCAACTTCTCCCCGTTTGGCGAGAATGCGAAAAGGTCCAATGTAACGAGGAGCCAATTTGCCTTTGATACCGAAAC
>NW_021230583.1:0-1212 GCF_002162155.2 Triticum dicoccoides | reverse complement strand
GATTAGTTTTAAACCTTAATAATTGTTATTTAGTGCCAGCTTTGAGCATGAACATTGTATCGGGATCTCGTTTAATTCGAGATGGCTACTCTTTTAAATCTGAGAATAATGGTTGTTCCATTTTTATGAGAGATATGTTTTATGGTCATGCTCCTATGGTGAATGGTTTATTCTTTATGAATCTCGAACGTGATGCTACACATGTTCATAATGTGAGTACCAAAAGAAGTAAGGTTGATAATGATAGTCCCACATACTTGTGGCACTGCCGCCTTGGTCACATAGGTGTCAAACGTATGAAGAAGCTCCATGCTGATGGACTTTTAGAGTCTCTTGATTATGAATCATTTGACACGTGCGAACCATGCCTTATGGGTAAAATGACCAAGACTCCGTTCTCAGGAACAATGGAGCGAGCAACCGACTTATTGGAAATCATACATACTGATGTGTGCGGTCCGATGAGTGTAGAGGCTCGCGGTGGCTATCGTTATGTTCTCACTCTCACTGATGATTTAAGTAGGTATGGGTATATCTACTTAATGAAACACAAGTCTGAAACCTTTGAAAAGTTCAAGGAATTTCAGAGTGAGGTTGAAAATCAACGTGACAGGAAAATCAAGTTTCTACGATCAGATCATGCAGGAGAATACTTGAGTCACGAGTTTGGGGCACACTTAAGAAAATGTGGAATAGTTTCACAACTCACGCCGCCTGGAACACCTCAGCGTAATGGTGTGTCCGAACGTCGTAATCGCACTCTGTTAGATATGGTGCGATCTATGATGTCTCTTACCGATTTACCGCTTTCTTTTTGGGGCTATGCTTTAGAGACTGCCGCATTCACTTTAAATAGGGCTCCGTTGAAATCCGTTGAGACGACACCATATGAATTATGGTTTGGGAAGAAACCTAAGCTGTCGTTTCTAAAAGTTTGGGGATGCGATGCTTATGTCAAGAAACTTCAACCTGAAAAGCTCGAACCCAAGTCGGAAAAATGCGTCTTCATAGGATACCCAAAAGAAACTATTGGGTACACCTTCTACCTCAGATCCGAAGGCAAGATCTTTGTTGCCAAGAATGGGTCCTTTCTGGAGAAAGAGTTTCTCTCGAAAGAAGTAAGTGGGAGGAAAGTAGAGCTTGATGAAGTATTACCTCTTGAACCGGAAAATGGCGCAACTCAAGAAAATGTTCCCGAGGTGCCTGCACCGA
>NW_021230582.1:0-871 GCF_002162155.2 Triticum dicoccoides | reverse complement strand
GTGGCTTGATTAGCGTGGGATTATTTTAGCAAGATTATCCGAGCGTCACAATTCTCCTCCACTACAAGAAATCTCGTCCCGAGATTTAAGAGGGGGACTAGGGGGAAAGGTCTGGTTACGAAATCCTAACGAATCTTCTCGTCTTTGGTTGCTCTTCTCGAAGAGGTCGATCCATTACATTGATGTCTTCAGTTCTCTGCTTCGGGTCATCATGATGAAGTTGTCGTCCTTACTTGGGGATCTTCATCGTACTTAAGGAAAGGATAAGGGGTAGCTTCAAAAGGACAGACCTCTACAAGGTTGACTATCTGGTCGATAACATCGAGGAAGGTGGCGGAAGTTACTCTCGAATTGAATCTTAAGAAAATATCGAGAGCAAAGTAAGGAGGTACCACGAGAATTTTCAAACGGATAGGCAAGCGTTCGATGCCTAATCAGAAGGTGAAAGGGGTTCAAGGCAACGAGAATAAGTACTGCGTTTGATACCAAAATAGATCACTTGGGACGGTGGTTCGTGATTTACATACGAGTCCACGCGCGAGGAATAACTTTGGGAAACAGGGGGTGTACAGGAGAGTCAGCTTTCGATCCTGTGGAACTGTGGGTTATGGGCCCACCATGTGGTTGAAAGTAGGAAGGGGGCCGACACCTTGCACAGTCACGATAGTAAGGCGTGTTAGAGGGTAGCCTATCAGTTATGTCGGCAACAACATCGATACCAAGGGCGAGGGACGAAGAGAACCATTTTCCTGCTCGTTGAACGAGGCGGGCCAATAGGCAAAGTTCTCGTCCATCGGTGGTTACCGGAATGTTTTCAACAATAGTAACAGGGTCTTGCTGACAGAGTTGTACACCGAGGTGTTTACATAAG
>NW_021230581.1:0-3868 GCF_002162155.2 Triticum dicoccoides | reverse complement strand
AAACCATGTCAAACCATCAAGCTATATTACTCTAAATGGTGAATTCTCGACATGTTTAGCATATGGTTAATATCATTCTCGAGTGCCCTGACACTAGGAAAAATCAAATATGCCAGTTGTGCTTCAAATCCAAACACAGTTGATCCGCGAGAGGAGAGACACAATCTCGCCAATCGGAAAGCATAAAGCACGATTGTAGCATGTAGGCTAGATCATCACGCATCAGTTGACATGACAAGGATGGTGAGCCTCTATACAACCAAGTCGACAAACAAAGGTGAAAGAGCACACCCTCTCATGCAATGTTCATTGTTGTTGCCAGAGAATATCCTATCAAGTTATTACGACCACTGCCGCCCATTGTGTACGATACATGGGACAAAAGAAGAACTTCAAAGTTTTTTTTTTGAGGATCAGAAGAACTTCAAAGATAGGCTGCAAATGAGGGCGCTACTAGGTGTTCATAATTCTTTTGCAATACTCACTGTTCATAATATTTTTGCAAATTCAAAAAGTCTTCATGGAATTTCATAAAATGTTTGCATTTTGAAAAGTATGTTCATATTTCGAACAAGAATGTTTTTCAAAAAATATTCCTCTTTTCAGTAAAAATCAAATTGAAAAATATTCTTGTTTCATAATTTTTTCTCAAATTCAAAAATGTTCGGTGAATTTCCGAAAAATAATTATTAGAAAAAGTTGTTCATTATTTCTAAAAGTGTCTGCATATTTGAAAAAAATGCTCTAGTTTTCAAAATTTGTTCACAAGTTGAAAAATGTTCTTGTTTCCATAATTTGTATCTGAATTTCAAAAAAATCAGGGAATTTCATAAAATATTCGTATCTTCAAAATTGTGTTCATATTTTCATAAAATGTTCAGATTTTCAATTTTGTTGCTGTTTTTCTAAAAATGTTTACATTTTCAAAATGTTATTTGTAGTTTCAGAAAATGTTCTCGTTTTCAATTCTGTTCCATTTTAAAAAAACAAATGTTTGAGATTCCAAAGGTGTTTGATTCTTTAATAATTTGCTAACAAATTTCGAAATTTTTCGTTTTTTTAATGTTTACTTTTGTGGAAACGAAATTCACGTTCAAAATTCAAACAAAAAATTCTTTCGCTGCCTATTGTTTATATAAAATGAGCTGCTATTTTTAGACAACAAATCTGTGAACACATTCGCTAGCGACTGGTACACAGGAGGTTGTGTGTTCGATCCCACTAAGACATATTTTTTGGGGAAAATTTGCTTGCTATTCTTTCACTGCCTGTTGTTTGTTTTCTTTTAGTATCGCGCTACAAATCTTGAAGTGGAGTCAACCGGTCACACCGGCTATAAGCGCCAGCAGCATTTGTGCCGCTGGTCGGTAGTTTGACCTGGGGCGCTGATTTTTGACTGCCTGCTACCGCAAATGGGCCAGCCTAGCTCCCGGGTGGTTGAAAAGAAGTACGCCCTTCGTTTCAAAATATAGTGCTTCCTCTATTTTTGTGCTTCAATTTTGATCATAAATTTAACCAACTAGACCGATTGCGGTGGGAGCAAAAGTTATACCAGGTGAATTTGTATTCAAAAGAAATTTTCAATTATATAATTTTTTCACCCATCGCAGTCGGTTTCATTGATTAAATTTATAGTTAAATTGGACCTCGGAAAGCATGGGCACACAATATTTTAAAATAAAGGGAGTATAAAAAAGAGTAAAACACAATGCTAGCCAGTTCCATGTTACGGGCCGATGGATCGACCTTAGATAGCTTCCTCTTACCTATAAGGGGGCGATAGATAAAAATAATTAATGTACCATGCGATCATAAATGAAATATTAGTTAGAGCAAGTATAATAGGGATTAGTCAGCCGAATAATCGCGAGTCGACATGCGGCAACGCGATACCAAAATCCGCACCACATGTTGCCATGTGATTCGTGCAACTCGAATATTTATGGCTGGTATAACGTTTCCCACCATCCGTATATCATTTGGTATAGCCCATGTATTTGCACCTAACATCTGTAGCAGATGGCCCGCAGGGCAGGCTCGGGCATTGAATTCAGGCGCGTGTCCATAGGTCCCAATGGCTAGCTGCACAATGCTCCTCACGGCCTTTTTTAAGTTCCAGCTTGCTTGTTAATGCTGCCACTTCCCAGTAGTACTTGAGGGCGCTGTGTGTTATGTTACCCTTGATGAACCTGAACCTGTCAAGTTAAAGTTTTTTCCTTCAGTATTTATGCATTCATAAGTAAAACCAGAAACGTGTTGTTGTTCACGTTGTGGTTCAGTCAAGGTGATAGGATAGTTTTTTTCTTCAATTAAACTACTTCCTGTAAGTGTGCGAGGACTTGGCCACGATTGCATCCGTGGGATGGCGCGGAAGAAATGGATCGTGGGCAAGATTCTCGGGCATACTGTTGCTATCTGAATAAAAGGGAAAATAGAAAAGACGCAAGGTTGGCGCATCGCAAAAACTCCTCTGTCTCAGTTGTGTTTCAGAGATCTGTTATGTTGTGTTCTTCCACCTCGCATGCGTGTGTGATCCTGGGTTAAGCCCCAACATTTGGCACCAGAGCTAGGGTTCACGGAGGCGGAGCACGGTGGGGGAGAAAGGGGGAGCTGTGGCGGCGGTGATCGGCGATGAGTACTTCGCCAAAGAGGGACGACACTAGCGGAGGCGGTGAAAAGTACACTCCGCCCCCGAAGAGAACCGGCGACGAAGGCACGGCGATCGTGCAGCGCACGCCGACGAGGTCTGGTGGTGTCCCGATCCAGTACCCCATGCTCACAGATTCTAATTATGGTTTGTGGGCAATGAAGATGAAGGTGCTCCTCCGTCCGTTCGGCGTGTTGCCGGCGTTGGAGGGCTCGGACGAATTCGATCAGGTCAAGGACGATGTGGCGTTCGCTGCTCTGTCACAGTTCGTACCTGATCCGGTGATGATGGCGGTGGCCGACTGTCAGACGGCCCATGAAGCCTGGGAAGCGATCCGGCGCATGCGCGTCGGTGAGGATCGCGTCAAGAAGGCGCGGATCAAGCAGCTCAAGAGGCAGCTAGATCGGATGGAAATGGGTGAAGTCGAGTCTGTCTCGATGTTCGCTCAGAAGATGATGACCCTTGTCGGGGAGATCCGGTCCCTCGGTGAGAAGATCACCGACGAGACGATGGTTGAAACTCAGTTCAATGTCGTCCCCGCGCGGTTTGGTGGCATCGTCAACACCATCGAGCAATGGGGCAATCTCTCGACGATGTCCATGGCTGAGGCCGTTGGACGTCTGGCTGCCTTCGAGGAAAATCAGAAAGGCCGGCGTCGTCAGTCCGGTGGGAAGGACGATCAGCTCATGCTCATGACTCAGGCCCTGGAACAGTTGACGAAGGGTAAGAAAGGCGCATCAGGTGCAAGCAGCAGTGGTGACGGACACGGCCGTGGCGGCCGTCGTGGCCGTGGCCGTGGGCGTGGTGATCGCGCCGACGGCGGGCAGGCTGGGCGCGGCGAGAGAAACGACCGCGGCAAGCAAAAGAAACACAGGAAATTTGACATAACCAAGGTAAGGTGTTTGAATTGCAATGAAATGGGCCATTTCAAAACTGACCGCCTGGAGCCAAAGAAGGAAAATGCAAACTTTGCTCAGGCAGAAGAGGAAGAGGACCCAGGTCTACTGATGATGGAAACATGTGAGCTGACGATCTCGGAGACGACACCGACAGAACAGGTGTTGCTCAATAAAGAGAAGGTCGTCCCAAAGTTGTCAGACGACCGTGATGTTGCCTGGTACCTGGATACAGGAGCGAGCAACCACATGACAGGAAATGCAGAGAAGTTTGCCGAGTTGGATAGGACTGTCAAAGGGAAAGTGCAGTTTGGAGATGGCTCAG
>NW_021230580.1:0-426 GCF_002162155.2 Triticum dicoccoides | reverse complement strand
TCCAAACCCACAGCAAGATCCCCTCCGTGTAGAACCCACGCGTCCGTTTCCCCCCTCCAAGTGCCGGCGGCAGCGCCGTCCATGAGGGGGGCACACCCCGGACACGCGTGACGGGCGTTTGCAACCGCCACAACACTTCCAGACTTGTGAGAGGCCGCCTACGCAAGATTTGGCAGCATGCTAGCCCCCGGAGGCCGCCGGCCACAGCCGTAGACGCGCGAAGGGCAATCCGCGTAGAGGGAATTTTTCGGATACTTCTCCATCACCAAAAATTATGAAAAAATACCATCGTTACTATAGCACATGTGCCCACGTCGTGCAAAAAAACTCATGATTTTATCGCGCTCCGAGTAGTAAGTAATATTGACGCCGCATCGTTACCGCAGAACGTCTACTACCGTGTCATCGCCGTCCGTGAGGGGGGGC
>NW_021230579.1:0-1512 GCF_002162155.2 Triticum dicoccoides | reverse complement strand
GCTCCAAACACCCGGAGCGGTCTGATGACTGGATTACATGTGAACAAACCAGGAGTTTCGCCGGCTGGTTGCAGACACATACCATGCATGACGCCTCTATTGAAGATGACCTGTACTCACTGTCCCAGTTACCATCTTCGAATATAATGACTTTCAAAGGGTACGGGAGAAATGGTAATACATTTTACATGATCGCCCAAGATAAGAAGAGCACCAACCAAAACAGTGGTGTCCGCTTTGATGCAACAACCAAGACGAGAAAGGAAACATATTATGGTTACATAGAGGAGATATGGGAACTTGACTATGGACGTGGTTTGAAGGTCCCTTTGTTTCGGTGCAAATGGGTCAATATGACACGAGGCGGGGTAACAGAAGACCGGCAGTATGGAATGACAACAGTGGATCTCAACAATCTTGCATATGCAGATGAACCATTCGTCCTAGCTAATGATGTGGCACAGTTTTTCTATGTGAAGGATATGTCTACCAAGCCGAGAAAAAGAAAAGATAAGGAAGCGAATGCATCATACGATGAGCCAAAGCGCCACATAGTTCTTTCTGGGAAGAGAAACATCGTGGGAGTGGATGACAAGACAGACATGTCAGAAGATTACGAAAAGTTTGATGAAATTGCTCCATTCACAGTGAATATTAACCTGAGCATCCAGTTAAATGATGAAGATTTTCCATGGCTACGGCGCAAAGGGACACACGCGAAGAAAAAGTTTCACACCCAAAGATCTGGGATGTGATCGGCTTCACTATCATCACTTTCTTCTGTGTTTCACACCCAGGATGGAATCTCTATAATAGTTAGGGTAGTTATGTGTTTTGGCATTTGAAACGCGAAGAAATTTTATGTGCAAACAATCTCTTTCATGCATTTACTGATTTTTTCAGCTAAATGACCCTAAAATTGAAAAGCATTTCAAATGAACTCATAAAAGGTTGAAAGTTGGCATGGTATCATAATTTCACCCACATAGCATGTGCAAAAAAGTAGAGAGGGTTACCGCAAAAACTGGACGCACTTCGTGTACAAAATGGGAAAACTCTTTCAAAGTATCAGGGTTTCGGACGAAAACTCATCCGTTACAAAGGCATTTCATTTTTTAAATAACCTAAGCATTACCAAATTGAATATAATGATAAAACACACTAATATTAAACATAAAAAAAGAATCACTGAAAAATCTATTTTCAAAGTTAAGTTATTCACAAACTAGTGATTCACACAAATTTCAAATAATTCAAAATTTAAACTATTCAAATTTGTAAACTGCCGGCACTAACAGAAAGTTTGTAATTTTTTGTACCTAAAGCAAAAATATTCACAAAGAAACTCTAAATACAGCAAAAAACAACTCAAAAATAAATAAAGCAAAAAAAGCCCGCCTACTACGCCACAACGGCGTGCATACGACTAGAAACCCAACCTGTTGTTGGGCCAGGATGCAGGCCCGCAAAGGCCCAGTAGGCCCACAGGGCAGCACAGAACATTTAGGCCCA
>NW_021230578.1:0-1569 GCF_002162155.2 Triticum dicoccoides | reverse complement strand
AAGATTTGAGAGAGGCTTGGCGATCTTAGAAAAGTTTTCAACGAATCTTCTGCAATAGCTTGCGAGACCGAGGAAACTGCGGAGTTGCTTCACGTTCTGAGGAGGTTCCCAATTCACAATTGCAGACACCTTCTCAGGATTCACGGAAATGCCCTTGGCAGAGATGATATGACCAAGATAAAGAACCTCATCGAGCCAAAATTCACACTTGGAGAACTTGGCGTAGAACTGATGTTCTCTGAGCTTGTCAAGAACCAAACGCAAGTGCTTGGCATGATCTTCCTTGTTCTTGGAGAAAACCAGAATGTCGTCGAGATAGACCAAAACGAATTCATTGGTGTAGGGGTTGAAGATGAAGTTCATCATGCGAGAGAACGTCGGAGGAGCGTTGGCGAGGCCAAAAGACATGACGGTGTATTCGTATGAACCAAAGCTTGTTCTGAACGCCGTCTTGGGAATATCTTGCTCACGAATACGAATCTGATGATAACCCATACAGAGATCGAGCTTGGAGAATACTTGAGCACCCTTGAGTTGTTCGAACAGCTCATTGATGTTGGGAAGTGGGTATTTGTTCTTGATGGTCTTCTTGTTTACTGGACGGTAATCAACACAAAGTCGACTCGATCCATCCTTCTTCTTCACAAAAAGAACACCACAACCCCACGGAGAAGTACTAGGCCGAATGAGACCCAATCTTTCTTGCTCATCGAGTTGTTTCTTCAACTCCTTCAACTCTTCGGGGCCGAGCTTGTAGGGACGTTTGCACACAGGTTCCGTACCGGGCTCAAGTTCAATAACGAATTCAACCGGCCGGTTTGGAGGCATCCCTGGAAGTTCTTCTGGAAAAACGTCTTGATATTCGCAAACGACAGGAATCTGCGAAATAGCATCCAATTCACCCTTCTCATTGAGAGAAAACAACCGGATGGTATTATCCCGAGCAGCAAAGACAATTACATCCTCAGACGAATGAGTCAGTTGAATCTGCCTGGCTGCACAATCAAGCTGAGCTTTATGCTTAGAGAGCCAGTCCATCCCAAGAATAAGATCAATGTCAGAATTGCCAAGAACCACCGGAGAAGAGAGAAACTTGCAGTCGCCCAAAGTGATTGTAACATCCGGAACACACACTCGAGATGTCAAGAGGCTGGCCGGAGAGTCAATAGACAACGGTCTCGGCAACATTTGAGTAACAAAATCATGCTTGGAAGCAAAAGGTCTCGAGATGAAACAATGCGATGCACCAGTGTCAAAAAGAACTTTTGCAGGAATATCATTAATAGGAAGGTTACCCATGATCACATCTGAAGAATCCTCTGCCTGAGCTGCATTCACCATATTGACCTTGGCATGCTTGGGATTGTGCTTGACCACAGCTGTACTTGCCGATCTGACAGGAGGAGGAGGAGGAAGACGCCTCTGGTTGGTACACTTGTTGGCATAGTGACCCTTCTGTTGGCACTTGTTGCACGTGACCTCTGAAAGCGGACGGTGATACGGAGCACTCGGTCTTGGCGCTTGAGACGAAGACTTGTTCTGAAAGCCTGGGTTGGGTGGGTGGGAGAA
>NW_021230577.1:0-1517 GCF_002162155.2 Triticum dicoccoides | reverse complement strand
GCTTCGTCTCACCGGACGACTGAAATGCAGATTCTGTGGCGGGTTTCTTGGATCGCAGCAAATCACTCGGATCTGCGTTTTGCTTGTATTCTTCAAACTCGACCGCTGTCACCTGGGAATTAGCAATCTTTGAGCCCTTCTGAAAGCACTCTTCTGCCTTTTTCCGATCACCGGTGACAGTGATCACTCCTTTGGGGCCGGGCATCTTCAATTTGAGGTACACGTAACATGGTCGAGCCATGAACCGTGCATAAGCTGGTCTCCCCAAAATGGCGTGATATGCACTCTGAAAATCCACGACCTCAAACGTCAACTTCTCTTTGCGAAAATGTTTCGAATCACCAAACACCACGTCCAGAGCTATTTGGCCGAGTGACTCAGCTTTCTTCCCTGGTATAACTCCATGAAAGCTCATGTTACTGGTGCTCAGTCGGGACATCGGAATGCCCATTCCTTTCAGTGTGTCTGCATACAACAAATTCAGCCCACTACCACCGTCCATCAGCACTTTTGTCAGTCGAGTGCCTTCGACAACTGGATCGACCACCAAAGCTTGCCTCCCAGGGGTGGCAATATGAGTCGGGTGATCAGATTGGTCGAATGTGATGGGTGTTTGGGACCATCTCAGATAATTTGCTTTTGCCGGGGTAACCATGTTCACCTCACGGTTAATGACTTTCAATCGACTCTTGCTTTCCACATCTGCAAAGATCATCAGAGTGGAGTTGACATGCGGATATCCTTCCTCACTGTCCTGCTTTTCCTTGTCTTCGGCCTTGTCCGACTCCTTTTCCTTGTCTTTGGACTGTTTTCCTTGAAACTGCTGGATCAGGAGTCGACATTGGCGAGTGGTATGCTTTGGGTAAATGATATTCCCCTCTTCGTCTTTCTCCGTGTGGATGTGGCACGGCATATCCATCACGTCGTTCCCTTCTTTATCCTTTACCTTCTTAGGGTTCCAGGATCCTTTTGGTTTCCCTTTAAACTTTCCCTGAGTCACGGCCAGAGCCTCTCTAGGAGCTGCCGGTTCAGCCTTCCGCTTCTGTTTCCGACTGATGTTTCCCTTCTCCGACTGACTCGGCTTGTGCTTGCCGCTTAGGAGTCCGTCTTCTTCTTCGCCGTTGGCGTACTTGGTAGCAATTTCCATCATCCGACTCAAGGTCATGTCTCCGGTTCGACCAAATTTCAAACTCAATTCTCTGTTCTTGACACCATCCTTGAAGGCGCAGACTGCCTGATGATCAGACACATTCTCCACTGTATGGTGCAAAGTGATCCATCTCTGAATATACTCCCTGAGAGTCTCATTGGTCTTGTGCACACAGACTTGCAGCTCCATCAATCCAGCCGGTCGCTTGCAAGTTCCTTCAAACGTTCCGACGAACACTCGGGACAGATCTTCCCAAGTGTAAATGCTGCTAGGAGGTAACTGAGTCAACCATGCTCTGGCAGAACCTTCCAACATGAGGGGCAGATGTTTCATGGCCACCTCGTCATTCCCACCACCAATCTGAACT
>NW_021230576.1:0-634 GCF_002162155.2 Triticum dicoccoides | reverse complement strand
GGTGTCAAGTAACTCCGAATATTGAGTAAAGCGATTGCCAGGGGAGCGTACGTATACACGGTGTAGAAATATGTGGAGCTGGGTTGGCTATATATGGTAGCAAAAGATTAGCAATTATCAATTCAAAGATGCAATGTTGAATAAACGCTCAACGACGGTACTGTGCTGGTCCTAGGCTAGACCGGACTAGAGACGCGAGCCTAGAACACTAATGAGGTCACGGCGTAGCACAACTAGCATCAATGAAGGATACTAAGTAGCTCTTGACAGTAAGATATAAGTGAAGATCACAACGACAGTGAAGATAATGATGAAAAACAACTGCCAAGCAGGATATACAACAACCCTCTCTCCAACTTTCCTCTTGAAAAGTTTAAGACAATTTTCTGATAAATTCTTTCAAAGAATGCTACTAACTCAAGCTTTCCAATGCAAAAAGAATCACTCAATTCCGAGTTGATATGAGGAGTCAAAGAATTCTAAAACTGGCCTGAAAAATTGGAACAAGCTGTGTTCACGAATTTCGGAGGGCAAAAAGACCTATTTAGAAGCCGATTTTGAGGTGTCAAATATTGAACTAGCTTCTGCAACTATTTAGATGCGGCTCGTCGCTATCTTCAATTTGAGTACTCAC
>NW_021230575.1:0-1507 GCF_002162155.2 Triticum dicoccoides | reverse complement strand
AGGACGCACGGGCGGCGGGGAGCACGGCTACGACGAAGGCACGACGATGGTGGCGTCGGCCATGGCGGGGGAGCGCGAGGGGGAGGAGCTGGAGAGGAGAGGGGGTGTCTGGGGGGTTCGGGGGAGAGAGGGAAGCCGATCCACGGTGTTAGCCGGGCGAGGGAGGCGGCGAGGCGGCGAGCAGCTGCGTGGCACCCATGCGGTGCCGCCGTCGAGCACCTGCCTGCCTGCCTGGCCGGAAGCAGCTCGCTGGCGCGGTGCTGGGCTGGGCCGGCAGGTGGGCCGGTACTGGGCGACAGGTAAGTTTTTCCCTTTTTTTTTCTGTTTCTGTTTTTATTTAATATATCTGCAACTTTGTTTGAATTTAATAAAATACCTAGGCAACTTCAAAAATCACCAAATCACTCCTGGTCCATAGTTGGATTATTTCCAACATGAAACATTTTAGTTTGGAGGTATTTGAGCATTTAAATATTTTATATAATTTTAAATGCCCAAATTCAAATATTTATGAATTAATTCAAAAACCCTAGGATGGCCTAGGAAAATGTGCACCACTTTTGGCAGAGGTTCTGAACCAAGACAAAAATGATGGGCATTTTAGAAGGGCATTTCAGGTTCATTGAAAATTATTTTAGTAACCCTAGTTGGTTTCAGAGGGGACTGGGGGTTCTGTCATCCCCATTTCAAGTTTCTGATGAAAGAGTAAACATGATGCAACACTCTAATGCATGACTAGCTAGGGTGTGACAACTCACCCCCACTCAAAAGAATCTCGTCCCGAGATTTGGGTTCCTCCGGGAAGAAGGCGGGATACTCAAGTCGAAGACGATCCTCCCTTTCCCAGGTTGCTTCATCCTCAGAATGGTGCGACCATTGAACCTTGAGAAACTTGATATTATGACATCGAGTGGTACGCTCGGCCCGATCGAGGATACGAATGGGGTACTCTCGGTATGTAAGATTATCTTGGAGATCAAGCGTTTCGTAGTCCACTCCACGGATAGGATCCGAGAAGCAACGCCTGAGTTGAGAAACGTGGAAGACATCGTGGACTCTGGAGAGATGCGGAGGTAGTTCCAACTGGTAGGCAACTTCTCCTCATTTGGCAAGAATGCGAAAAGGTCCAATGTAACGAGGAGCCAATTTGCCTTTGATACCGAAACGATGGGTTCCCTTCAGAGGGGTGACCCGAAGATAAGCCTTCTCGTCAACCTCGAAAGTCATAGCCTTATGTTTTCGGTCATATTGACTCTTTTGACGAGATTGGGCTGTTTTCAACTTTTCACGAACGATGCGAACTTGTTCTTCTGCTTCCTGAATCATATCCGGGCCAAAGAATTGTCTTTCCCCGGTCTCTGACCAGTTAAGGGGTGTTCGACACCGTCGTCCATAGAGAACTTCAAAAGGGGCTTTACCCAAGCTAGATTGATAGCTGTTGTTGTAAGCGAATTCGGCAAATGGAAGGCACTTTTCCCAGTCCATTCCGAATGAGATAACAGAGGCT
>NW_021230574.1:0-768 GCF_002162155.2 Triticum dicoccoides | reverse complement strand
TTGACTAGTCAACTGCCAATGTTGACTACTCACTGGGCTTTGACTTGCCCCACATGTCAGCCTATGAAGCACATCATAACATTTAGTATTTAATGTATTTTCGAATTAACTTAATTACAATTTTTTTGGAAAATCATTTAAACTCCAAAAAATCATATAAAGTAATATATAACTGAAATGAAAATAAGTTATATATGAAAATTTCTAAGAAAAATATAAAAAATCCAAAAATGATATCCACTCATCTGTCCCATAACTGCCAAACGCTGGGAAAACATTTCTAGATGTTTTCCCGCTTCGTCTGTAACGTGTAGCACTATGTTAGATCACCGCTAGGTCAGCATATTTCCATGTCATGCATCATGATGCATTTATTTGCTTTATATTTGTTGTTTCTCCCCCTCTCCTCTCCGGTAGACCCCGAGACTGACGATGGTCCTAGGTATGACTACACACCTGACGATCAGCCCTTTTTCACAGAGCTTCCAGGCAAGAAAAAGCCCCTTGATCATTCCTATATCGCCCATACTTTCTCTCTCATGCTTGCATTCGATTTTGCTAATGTTGTTGATAACTCCTATTCTGATGCATAGCCTGCTTTTGTAACCTGCGGTTGTTACTTTACCTGATATCCTATATGCTTAGTATAGGTTGGTTAGTGATCCATCAGTGACCCTTCGCCTTGTCCCTGTTGCCCCCACTTTATTACCGAATGAATCGATCAATGTGATCGACGTACTGAGACCAACACATCACTGCACCCCCCCC
>NW_021230573.1:0-1586 GCF_002162155.2 Triticum dicoccoides | reverse complement strand
CGTGTATGTAAGGATGTAACCCACATGTGTGTAAAAGTTCATAATGAAATACCTTGAGTTGTGACTGGTAAAAAAAGACAAATTCATGGCCTGGACGGATGAATAGTATCATGTGTTAAACAACCCTAGATTTGTCTTTTTTGCACAACCCTCATTTCAATGTATTTTGAACTGAAAATTTACGCACATATGTGTTATACCTTCATTTATATCTGTATTTTTTTCAGAATTTTTTGAAATGTAAAAATATGAATTTCGATGAAATTCCAAATTTGAATTTGGAGGCCTCACTGGAGGCCAAGCTCCAAAAGGGATTTCCGTATCCTTTGCTCCTTTGTAATTCCTATATGATTACATGAACTTTCTAGCAACTCTACATTTAGGAAAAAATAAAATTAGAGCCCTTCAGTTTACAGGAATAGATCCTCTTGTACATGATTGATTTTTATTATCAATATTTCAGAAGTAAAAAAACATTAGCTCAGGCTCATTGGGGAAAACAGTCCCTATCATTTCTATTTATATAGCTTATATAGTATACGAGTATCAACTTATATAGACCGTTGGATATCTGTAATCGGACAGCTCACAATCGATTGCTTTAGATAGAGGACCACGTGGCCAAATGCAGACCATTGAATAAGGGATCTGACGGCCCATGATGCTACCTGAAATCTCTAGCCGACTCCCGTGACCGTGAGAGCGATGCCCAACAGTAGCACCACTAGCGCCACGTACAAGGCAAATACTACTACGCAACATGGTGAGAGAAAGAAAATGCACTAGTGCACCCTCAGACGGTCACATTCAATTGTTTTAGATTGAAAAAAGATTAATACAAGCTCTAACGAAACAACTATATTACATTCTTTTATAAACATGTGTCACAAACATTATAACCTGAGAACTAACCTATAATTGAATGGTTTGGAGGATGATTGTATCCCGAACCCATTAGAGATTAAACTCTAGGTTTTACATATGTGTGTCTCATTAAAGCGGATTTCTTTCCAGTTGGAGTTGACGGTTCCATCGATAGTTAGGCACCTTGATGACTTCGTCAATCTCAAGACGCACTGGCTCACCTATCTTTTTCTTAGTTTTCACCAATACTTTTTGCGTAAACTTCTAATTGATCAGACTAATTAGTGTAGGACACGCGTGTATGGAATTTACTTGATTTTTTTAATAAATATTGTAAATATGATTATGTGCTAAAGAAAAATGCATTCAATCACTCCCAACATAGAACATTTCATAATAATCCTTAAATCTACGCGTGCATGGCACGTGCCATGTACTAGTAAGTCAAATGACATATCTTTCCAATTATTATTCATAGGATTTGTATTACGTTTCATCACACTTTCTATAGTTTTCCTATCCTGATGATATTCCTATCCAATGAACCAAAGGAGGCCCTTTTTTTTTTGAAATTAAGGAGGCCTAATTTTGGAGGAAAACGAACATGGGGTTCTACCTTATATGTTCCTCTTTGCATCAAAATTCCTGTGTTTTTCCCATGTGATGCTCTTTTTTTTGAGGGATTCCCATGTGACGTTCAAACGATATTTTTGGCGTTTTCA
>NW_021230572.1:0-5518 GCF_002162155.2 Triticum dicoccoides | reverse complement strand
TATCATGGGGTTTGGATGCACTGGCGAAGTTTGCACCAACTCTCAAGGTGAGAAAGGGCAATGCACGGTACCGAAGAGGCTAGCAATGGCGGAAAGGTAAAATTGTGTATAATCCATGGACTCAACATTAATCAAAAGAACTCATATACTTATTGCAAAAATTTAGAAGTCATCAAAAATTCAAGTACTACGCGCATGCTCCTAGGGGGATAGATTGGTAGGAAAAGACCATCGCTCGTCCCCGACCGCCACTCATAAGGATGCACAAACTAGGTACACTTCATGTTTTAAATTTGTTACACAACTTTAACCATACGTGCATGCTACGGGACTTGCTAACTTTAACACAAGCATTCTTTAAATTCATAATCACCCAACTAGCATGACTTTAATATCACTACCTCCATATCTCAAAACAATTATCAAGTATCAAATTGATCATAGCATCCAATTCACTTTCTATGATAGTTTTTATTATACCCAACTTGGATGCATACCATTCTAGGACCAATTTTATAACCATAGCAAATACCATGTTGTTCTAAAAAACTCTCAAAAATATATAAGTGAAGCATTAGAGACTAGTAATTTCTACAAAAATAAATCACCACCGTGCTCTAAAAGATATAAGTGAAGCACTAGAGCAAAAACTATCAACCTCAAAAGATATAAGTGAAGCACATAGAGTATTCTAGCAAATTCTAATCAAAAAGGCTTCTCCCAAAAGGTGTGTACAGCAAGGATGATTGTGGTAAACTAAAAAGAAAATACTAATATAATACACGACGCTCCGAGCAAAACACATATCATGTGGCGAATAAAAATATAGCTCCAAGTAAAGTTACCAATGAACGAAGACGAAAGAGGGGATGCCTTCCCGGGGCATCCCCAAGCTTAGGCTTTTAGCTATTCTTAAATATCTTGGGTGCCTTGGGCATCCCCAAGCTTAGACTCTTGCCACCTTTTATTCCATAGTCCATAAAAGCTTTACCGAAAACTTGAAAACTTCATAACACAAAACTAGACAGGAAATCTTATAAGCTCCGTTAGTGAAAGAAAACAAAACCACCACATAAGGTACTGCAATGAACTCATTCTTTATTTATTTTGGTGTTAAACCTACTGTATTCCAACTTCTCTATGGTTTATAAACTATTTTACTAGTCATAGATGCATCAAAATAAGCAAACAACACACGGAAAACAGAATCTGTCAAAAACAGAACAGTCTGTAGAAATATATAACTAATGCAAACTTCTGGAACTCTAAAATTCCTACCAAAATAGGAAGTCCTGGACAATTTGTTTATTGATCAGCAGCAAAAAGAATCAACGCAAAAGCACGTTCCTGTGATTTAACAAAATTATATTTGTGCGCGCAAAGTTTTTGTTTTTCAGCAGAATCAAATCAACTATCATCATAGGTTATCCTATAGGTTCTAGTTGGCAAAAACATTAAGTAAAAGATAAAAACACATCTAAACAGAAGGTAGATGCAAGATTTATTACTAAACAGGAGCAAAAACAAAAAACATAAAGAAAATTGGGTTGCCTCCCAACTAGCGCTATCGTTTAAAGCGAAGATAGATCTAAGGAGTGCCATCTTTAATTTTCAGTTTTTTAGCGGAGTCATGCTCGAATCCGGGAGGTTCTTTCTGCTTCCCTTCATACTCGGAAATTTTTAGGTCTAAAGAATCCAACCGCTTATTGCAAAGAGTAATCAACATATTCATGCGGTGAAGATTTCCGCTAACACTTTTAAGAGGCTCAAGAGACTTTTGTAATATTTTTGTTACTTCGCAAATCTTTCCAAACACTTGGGTTTCTTCTTGGGTAGGATGAGATCCTCCCTTTTGAGGTAGTGTTCCCACTATTCCCTCTATAATTTCATGCGCAATACTGGGATCAATTTCAATGAAATTTCCCTTGGCAATGCTATCCAAGAGTTGTCTATGCATCATATTTAACCCAACATAAAGATTACGAAGAAGAATTCTGAAGTTCACCTCTAGGGTGCACTTGCTATAAGATTCCATCATCCTATACCAAGCATATTTTAAGTTTTCTCCTTGCCTTTGCTTGAAGTGAAGAACTTCAAACTCGGGAGACATAGGAGCGGATAAGGAACTAGATATAATAACAAGCAAACAAAAGGCAAGCGAAAAAGAGAGGAGGAGATTGGGAAAGAGAGGGCGAATAAAACGGCAAGGGTGAAGTGGGGGAGAGGAAAATGAGAGGCAAATGGCAAATAATATAAATGCGAGGGAGATGGGTTTGTGATGGGTACTTGGTATGTCTTGACTTGAGCAAAGACCTCCCCGGAAATGGCGCCAAAAATCCTTCTTGCTACGTCTTGAGCTTACGTTGGTTTTCCTCGAAGAGAAGAGGGTGATGCAGCAATAGTAGCGTAAATATCTCCCTCATTTTTTGAGAACCAAGGTATCAATCCAGTAGGAGGCTCCTCAAAAGTCCAACACACCTACACAAACAAACAAAGAACTCACAACCAACGCAATAAAGGGGTTGTCAATCCCTTCACGGCCACTTGCGAAAGTGAGATCTAATAAAGATAGTATGATAAGATAAATATATTTTTGGTATTTTATAATATAGATGCAAAAAGTAAAGATGCAAATAAAAGTAGATTGAAAGCAAATATGATAAGAGATAGACCCGGGGGGCATAGGTTTCACTAGTGGCTTCTCTCAAGATAGCATAAGTATTGCGGTGGGTGAACAAATTACTATCGAGCAATTGATAGAAAAGTGAATAATTATGAGATTATCTAGGCATGATCATGTATATAGGCATCACGTCCGCAACCAGTAGACCGACTCCTGCCTGCATCTACTACTATTACTCCACACATCGACCGACTCCTGCCTGCATCTAGAGTATTAAGTTCATAAGAACAGAGTAACGCATTAAGCAAGATGACATGATGTAGAGGGATAAACTCAAGCAATATGATATAAACCCCATCTTTTTATCCTCGTTGGAAACAATACAATACGTGCCTTGCAACCCTTTCTGTCACTGGGTAAGGACACCGCAAGATTGAACCCAAAGCTAAGCACTTCTCCCATGGCAAGAAACATCAATCTAGTAGGCCAAACCAAACTGATAATTCGAAGAGACTTGCAAAGATAGCTCAATCATACATAAAAGAATTTAGAGAAGAATCAAATATTATTCGTAGATAAACTTGATCATAAACCCACAATTCATCGGATCTCGACAAATACACCACAAAAAGAGTTTACATCGAATAAAGCTCCACAAGAGAGGGGGAGAACATTGTATTGAGATCCAAAAAGAGATAAGAAGCCATCTAGCTAATAACTATGGACCCGTAGGTCTATGGTAAACTACTCACAACTCATCGGAGGGGCAAGGATATTGATGTAGAAGCCCTCCGTGGTTGATTCCCCCTCCGGCAGAGTGTCGGCGAAGGCTCCAAGATGACATCTCGCGGATACAGAAGGTTACGGTGGTGGAAATTGTGTTTCGTCCTCCTCCTGGATGTTTTTAGGGTACGTAGGTATATATAGGAGGAAGAAGTACGTCGCTGGCCGCCCGAGGGGCCCACGAGACAGGGGGCGCGCCCTATACGGGGGGGGCGCCCTCCTATCTCGTGGGAGCCTCGACTGCTTCTTGACTTGCACTCCAAGTCCTTTGGATCACGTTCGTTCCAAAAATCACTCTCCCGAAGGTTTCATTCCGTTTGGACTCCGTTTGATATTCCTTTTCTTCGAAATACTGAAATAGGCAAAAAAACAGCAATGTGGGATGGGCCTCCGGTTAGTAGGTTAGTCCCAAAAATTATATAAATGTGTAAAATAAAGCCCATAAACATCCAAAAGGGGTAATATAATAGCATGGAACAAACAAAAATTATAGATACGTTGGAGACGTATCAACCCCGCCTCGCCGCGCCTCGGTGCCGCCGTCTCCCCCGACCCCATCTCTCTCCCCGCCATCTGTAAGCACTCTCCCCTTCCCTCTTCTCTGCTCTCTGTTAGTATGAACCCTAGCTAGCTATTTAGTGCTAGTTAGTATGAACCCTAGGCTATTTTTAGTGCTAGTTAGTTAATTACAATTAGTATTAACCCTATTTAATTAGGTAGTACGAACCCTAGTTAAAAAATGGATACTTATATGGTAATTAGGGCAGTAGTTCCTAGGTACTAATTAGTTAGTAAGAACTAGGTACTAGTTTATTTTTATTTATCGTAAGTTTATTTTTAGAAAGAACTAGTTGAATTAATAGAACTAGTTAGTAAGAACTTGTTGCTATTTTTTAGTTAAAGCAATTTTTCCTGCATCGACGTGGACGATGCCTATCCCGCATCCTCGTCGTCGAGTCGACGGAGGACGACACCTGCTTGACCAGATGGGCCATGTCCGGGACTAGGCTCTGCCGGGGTGGTACTGGGAGGCGCTATCTACCGGGGGGCGCAGGTTGGTGAGGAGACAGCCTGTCGTTGACCCGAACCTTCTTTGGTGGCGGTCGCGTGGGCCAGTGACGGTCCAGAGGCTCGAGGACCCCGCGGAGGTGGTGCGTCACCGTGTCAGTGAGGAGGACGTGCACATCCGTCGCTACTTGTTTGCGTTGGAGCACAGGTTCTCCAATACCTAGCAGGTTCTCCAGGGATCTCACTCGAGCTATGATCCCGTGATGGTTCCTTCTCTGTGGGTGTCCACCGCCCGCGCCGATACCCGTAGTGTGCTAGGGTTTTAGTTGTATTAGTGGTGTTACACGTATGATACTATTCGGGATGTATTAGTGATAATATTCGATGTCGCATGAGATGATTTACTTTTGCTTATTGAATGCATGCTAATTTGAGTCCTATAAGATATTTTGAAATGTATATCTTGTGTTGCTCAATTAGGATATGTGCTTGCCCAAGTGGCCGGTCATGTTTGCAGGTTACACCTCTGAGTGGCCTATGTTTTGCTGGAGTGTTGATTCATTTCCGTTCTGGCAAATTTCAGGCGCTCGATATGTCCTATTTTAGCAAAGGTCATGCCGGATTTTTCCGTGAATTTTGGCATGACTTGTGCCAGAATATGTAGGAAATATCGAGTGCCCCGGATTTGTGTGTTGAGTATCCTGATAGTTGTCTTCGATCGATTTTCAATTGATGTTTTAACTATGAACATAGGAAATGTCTGACGGCGAAAAGGATTTCGGTATTTGCAAATACTGCGAATACGAGCGCGGCCTGTGCGACGGAATCTTCCTAGATGACGATAGGCGCTTCAGCATCAAGCTGGACGAGAATTTCGAAGTGGATACAGTAAGTCACAACGACGAGTCTTTTTTGTAATTAAGCATAACATCTGCTTCATTTGCTTCAACTTATAATTTTTTTACTATTCTACTAGCGTATCCCCTATCATGCAAGAGTTTTTGTATTGGATAAGATAGGTTTCAGTCGTACTATGGAGGTAAAGAAAGTTTACTTGAAGACCGAGCATGGTTATATTTTCCACACAAAATTATATAATTCAGA
>NW_021230571.1:0-1905 GCF_002162155.2 Triticum dicoccoides | reverse complement strand
AAAAAAAATTCTGTTTAGTCTTTTCTTTTTGTTTACTGCTGTCTTTTTTCCTATTATTTATTATTACCCTTTTGTTTCATTTTATTTTAGTTTTATAAATCATAAAGGTTGCACCTAAATTAGTACCACTAATTATACCTCTACTACAAAAAGTTTAGACCTCCAATTAAAATAGTTTAACATTTTAATAATTATAAAAGGCATTCAATTAATTCGTTTGCTGTTGTTTTATTTATTTTAGAGCATTCAAACACTTTTAAAGATGTTGGTTTCTCCACCATTACTACTTATGCATTATTTGCCACTACCATAACAATTTGGTTTTAATATTTGAAAACTTTTATTTGCTTGCCTTTGTTTTAAATTTTAACTGGGTTTCAAACAGACACGAGTTTATCCACACTAACCGAGGTGACGTGGCATCCTTAGCGAGGGATCACTGTAGCTTAATTATCCGGGCATCACAATTCTCCTCCACTACAAGAAATCTCGTCCCGAGATTTAAGAGGGGAGTAAGGGGGAAAGTTCTGGTTATGATATTCTAACGGATCTTCTCGAAGAAGTTAATCCTTTTCGTTGATGTCTTCAATTCTTTATTCCAATGCATCATGATAAACTTGTCATCATTTCTTCGGGAACTCCACCGTACTTACGAAAGGATAAGGGGCAGCTCAGCTACGACAGAATGCTTTTGAGGGAAACAATCTGGTGTTAACCCATGAATGAGCATAGGATTATCTCTCGAGTTGAACATATGAAATTCATCGAGAGTAAGGTACGAAGGTACAATAAGAGGTTCCAAGCGGATAGATAGTTGCTCGAAGCCTGAACCAGAGTGAGAAAGGGGTTCAGACTAGCGAGAGTAAGTATTGCGTCTGATATCAAAATAGAGCACTAGGAAGGTGGCCCATGAATTAAATACGAAGCCAAGCATGGAGAATAACCATTAGAAACAGGGTGGTACAGGAGAGTCAGGTTTCGATCCTGTGGAATTGTGGGTTATGGGCCCACCATGTGGGTTAAAAGAAGGAAGGGCGCTGACATCTCGCACGGTCAGGGTGGCAAGGCATGTCAAAGGATAGCCTGTCAGTTATGTCGGCAACAACATCGGTACCAAGGGCGAGGAACGAAGAGAACCATTTTCCTGCTCGTTGAAACGAGGCGGACCAATAGGGAAAGTTCTCGTCCATCGATGGTTACCGGAAGTCATCAACAGTAGAAACAGGGTCTCGCTGACAGAGTTGTACACCGAGGTGCTTCCATAAGCAGTGAATTATTACTGCTTAGCTCATATAGATCACAAGAAGGTTTAAACAAACCAATGGAAAGGAAAAGTGATTATTATGTTTAAACAGAACAATGGAAAGGAAAATGTGTTTAAACACATCTTTCGAGGGTATATCCTTCCCAAGGACAAGCAGATGATATCCATGACAGGATAGTAGGTAGAAAACCATTTTAGGTAAGGGGAGAAAAATTTCATGACATTACCCATACAACGGTGTTTGGATAATTGATAAAGAGAAATTTAGCATTGTGCTTCAAATGTTCTTGGTGATGAACGGAGTACCACAGACATGCTTCAGGTAGCAATGATATGGTGTTTCAATCAAGGGCCCGACTTCGGATACACCAATGATCCATCAGGAGTAACTTATAAAATAAGTCCTACCACTTCCTCCAGGAGGAATGGTTATCCTTGCAAAAGAAATCATTATGATAGGTCCTCCAGCCAGGGGGGAGGTGCTAGGCATGACATCATGTTACCGGGTCATCAAAGGACAAACAACATAACTCCTGGAAAGTTGTCCCAACCATCATATCTGACCGAGATTCAGATATGATTGGTGTCAGGATACCTCAGGCTCAGGATGCCTGAGAAGAAAGGTGCAACACAAATTGACG
>NW_021230570.1:0-742 GCF_002162155.2 Triticum dicoccoides | reverse complement strand
TTATCTTCCTCCAGTGCCCTGACTGAAGCCAACTTCTTGTCGGCAAGTGTTGTCTTCTCCTGAGCCTCCTACTGCGCAGCTGCAAGGTCAAGATCCTTCTGTACTGGAGCTTGTTTCATTTTTTTGAAGAATATGCACTCGGGTCAGAGAGAAGAATGAAGAGATAACTTGAGAGATGGTCAAGATAGACAGTCGACAGGTTGTTACCTTCCGTACCAGCTACTTCATCTTTAGCCTTTTTCAAATTCTGATTGGCCAGCTCTGAGTCAAGGTTGAGTTGTCTCTGCTTCTCCTCAAAATCGGCAAACTTGGAGACGAGCTCACAGGATTTCTGCAGTCAGCAAAAAGATACATCAATGGACAGGATCAAAGATTATTCACTTCCGAGTGAAAAGAAATCTAAGACTACTGTAGAATCAAACATTCAACAGTAGTCTCGGGGACTACACCCAGTGGGTGCACTTAGCGTGCCCCCACTGGTCCAGATTCCACTCGATATGGTCCACCCAGACTGAGTGGAAAAGAAGAAAAAAACAACACACGACAGCCAGCAATAGTCATTCTCAGACCCCCAACCGACTGCCCGCAGTCGACCGCGGTCTCGGGGACTACACCCAGTGGGTGCACTCTGCGTGCCCCCACTGGTTCAGGTTCCACTCGACATGGTCCGCCTAGACCAAGTGGAAGAACTGAAGGATAAGATGCCCGAGTATGCTTTAAGGGTTGTCCAGTCGGAGGTGTC
>NW_021230569.1:0-594 GCF_002162155.2 Triticum dicoccoides | reverse complement strand
CTGAAACATGCCGAACAGCTCACGGGCCGGCAGCAACCTAGGCCCATGATTGTGCCAATCAAATCATGGGCTTTTAGCAGGCCAAAATTGTCTCAGTCCTTGTTTGGCCCAATCAGATTATCGGCTGTGAGCAGGCCGGATGCAAACCGGGTCATAGTTAGGCCCAACTATATGACGGGCTTTTAACAGACCGAAATAAATATAGGGCCGAAATGTTAAATGGGACTTTAACAGGCTGAAACTAATATGAGGCCAAATTACTAAGTGGGCCTTTAGCAAGTGGGCCCAAAAGCATAGCGTCAAGTTGACAGGCCGAATCTGATATGGGCCATAATTTAGCCCAAAGCCTCTTAAAGGGTTGGACCTGATCTGGGCCGTATTTTGGCCCAGAACGTGGTAGGCTTTTAACAGGCCGAATCTCATATGGGCCTTTATTAGGCCCAGAACGTGGTAGGTTGTTAATGGACCGGATCAAATATAGGCCGACATTTGGCCCAAAACATGGCAGCCTGTTAATGGGCTGGCCTACTAGTGTCCTCAAAACCTTGTGGGCCTTCAGCTGGGTTGGCCCATTATGGTCGGCGAAATATCGTG
>NW_021230568.1:0-975 GCF_002162155.2 Triticum dicoccoides | reverse complement strand
CATTCACATCTTCGCCTGATCCAATCTGCATCTTATCTAGTTTGTCTTGGAAAGAAAAAAAAAGAAGATAGAGAAAAAAAAGGGAAAAAAGGAAAAAAAAAGACAAAGAGAGAGAAGAAAAAGAAAAAAAAAGCGTGAGAAAAAAAAAGAGAAGAAAAAAAAATTGGATCTATCTAGAATCAATCTCGTACCTGAATTCGGATTGGAATCTGTTTTGCGCACTGTTCAGTAAAACAGGTGTATCTTCCTCATACGAAGTCAGTTTTGGCTCCGTGAGTACTCAAATTGAAGATAGCGACGAGCCGCATCTAAATAGTTGCAGAAGCTAGTTCAATATTTGACACCTCAAAATCGGCTTGTAAATAGGTCTTTTTGCCCTCCGAAGTTCGTGAACACAACTTGTTCCAATTTTTCAGGCCAGTTTTAGAATTCTTTGACTCCTCATATCAACTCGGAATTGAGTGATTCTTTTTGCATTGGAAAGCTTGAGTTAGTAGCATTCTTTGAAAGAGTTTGTCAGAAAATTGTCTCAAACTTTTCAAGAGGAAAGTTGGAGAGAGAGTTGTTGTATATCCTGCTTGGCAGTTGTTTTTCATCATTATCTTCACTGCCGTTGTGATCTTCACTTATATCTTGCTGTCAAGAGCTACTTAGTATCCTTCATTGATGCTAGTTATGCTACGCCGTGACCTCATTAGTGTTCTAGGCTCGCGTCTCTAGTCCGGTCTAGCCTAGGACCAGCACAGTACCGTCGTTGAGCGTTTATTCAACATTGCATCTTTGAATTGATTATTGCTAATCTTTTGCTACCATATATAGCCAACCCAGCTCCACATATTTCTACACCGTGTATACGTACGCTCCCCTGGCAATCGCTTTACTCAATATTCGGAGTTACTTGACACCGCTGGTTGCCGATCACCGCCTGCTGCATGGTAAGAACTTGTAAGACATTGATATTTGCTTTACTGTGAG
>NW_021230567.1:0-1603 GCF_002162155.2 Triticum dicoccoides | reverse complement strand
TTTTTTTTGTTCTGTTTTCTAATTATTTGCTTTGTTTTGATTTAGCTTACAAACCAAATCATTTTATAAAATCCTGAAAATAAATATGTGACTAGAATTAAAATATCCCAAGCCACATAAAATGTTCCAGGATTATTTGAAATATATTAATTATATAAAGAATATATATATCCAATGCAAATAGTTATTTAATTAATTCAAAGGCCCAAAATAAATATCTCTGAGATTCCAAAAATATTGTTTTCAAGTTTTACCTCTTGCCAATATTTTCAGAGACTAAGAGGAACATTTTCTTGGACTTCTTTGAAAAGATTTTAATGTTGATTATTTTTGAGGTGATTTATGAGGGTTTCAACTAACCTCAATTCAACTTTCAGAATTTAGACATGATGCATCAAGCTCACTCAGGTAAATAGCTACAAGCAAAATCTAGGGCTGTGACAACTCACCCCCACTAAACAAAAATCTCGTCCCGAGATTCAAGTGTAGGGTAAGATGAAAGGTAACGCAACTAGTACAATCTTCACGATCCAGGTTGCACTTCATAGGAACATTGATTCGAACACCATCTTTGTCTTGTCGTCTTGCTCTGAGAACTCCGGCTAATCATGACAAGAAGAGGAAAGGAAAACTCTAGAAGGATCGGTCTTCTTGAAGGTCGAACAACTCACGGAATGAGACATAGAACCATCTTTCGGGTTGAGACACGAGATACACATCAAGAGGGGTGGAAAGAGACGGATGACAAAGGTTCACTAAGTAGACAACAATTTCACGCTTAAGAGGGTGGCAAACGATTGTCAACGTAGCGAGGAGTTGAGTTGCCATGATACCACGACGAAACATCCTGGAGGAGGGTGATTCGTAGATTATTATCTTAAGTGGCAAAAAGAATTACTTTTGATATAGGGATCATTGAGACTCTCTATATCAGCCTAAGGCAAATCACAGCAGTCGTTTGGAGGGGATCGGTAGAATGGCATACTCGGACTTGGATGATGTGGATTACCTTGTTGAAGACAACGTAATGGATGAATTTCCTTATCACCGGAGATGGAAGAGACCCGTGGTAGAATGGTACATTGGCGGTGCAAGCTGGGAACAAAATGCAAATGCTGGGAATGATTCTAGTAACTGGGGAAGAACCCAACAATAGAGAGTGAATTCACTGTTGGAGTGGTTATAGCATAACCAAGGAAATCTGGGGCAATCCCAGCTAGTGCCGATGATAAGACGTAGCGCTTGTGCGTGCTCTCAAGAACTTGAGCATTTCCACAATCATCAAGGTTTTATCAACAACCGCGTCAAGGGTGCTGACAACACAACATACTACCATGATGAATAGCGATGGACGATGCAGATGCGAAGGAGGATAACACTTTCTCAGATTTCACCTTAGCGAGGCCAAGCAACTAAAATCTGGATGATCGACCGAGAGACATTTAGCACTCCGCTTCTAATGTTCTCCTTGATGTGCTAGTATAACCCATTCATAGATATGGTTTGATATCTAAAACATCAAGTAAAAGGTCGGACTTCGGGAACACAAAAATCCATAGGGGCAACTAGGGAGTAAATCCTACGAAATCCCTATGGGGGGGGG
>NW_021230566.1:0-384 GCF_002162155.2 Triticum dicoccoides | reverse complement strand
TTTTGAGGAAGCGCGTGCCGAGGACGACGTCAAATCTGCCCAATGGTATGGCATGCGGGTCGACAATGAAGCGTTCCTTGTAAATCGTGATAGCAGCATGCTGGAGGAGTCCACGAAAGGTAACCTTATCACCATTAGTAACACTAACCCCCGAGGCGGCGGTCGGAGGAGAAGGGCAGCCCCACGACAGTGGCCACCTCCTCGTGGATGAAGTTATGAGTGCTACTGAAATCAAGCAAGGTGACGAGGTCGATCCCCGACACGTAGAGGGACCTGCATGGTGTCGCTGGTGGGAATCCCTGTGATAGCCAGATGCGAGATTGTAGCCTCCTGGAAATCCGCTAATGGCTCTTCTTCGTCATCTAGTGACTGGATGTAGAAAAG
>NW_021230565.1:0-434 GCF_002162155.2 Triticum dicoccoides | reverse complement strand
GATGAGATGATAACTATCGATTTGGTGGAGACGACTTTGACGATCCGACTACAAACGTGCACGAGTTGCGCCTTAGCAATCGCTAAACCAATCTCCTGAGGTTTCTGACGATGCCGGAAGCACGGTCAGTGATGAGGACATCAATACAATTGTTACACCCACAGCCCCTGCTGCTATACATACTGGACCAATTACTAGAGCTCGTGCACGCCAACTAAATTACCAGGTACTTTCGTTTCTTGGTAATGATTAATGTTCATGAGAATATGATGCTGCCTAAATTGGATACATTTGTTTTGCTTACAAATGAAGGGCCTAGCTTGGAGAAGGATGAACATTGGAGCAAGAACAAGCATGGAGATGATGGCATGCGCAAGGGGAACAAGAACGGAGTTACAAGTGATGATTTCAGGACTTTGAAGCCACCATAATGG
>NW_021230564.1:0-1941 GCF_002162155.2 Triticum dicoccoides | reverse complement strand
CACCTCCATCCGGTGCCACCTCCAGCCGTGATACAAGAAAACAGGCACAACCACCATTATCTGCCAAGAGCGCACCTGCGGGGCCTGCACAGCGTTCTTCTTCTTCCATGGCATCAACAGGGCACACAAGTGATATTATTTGTCGTCGTTGTAAGGGAGGAGGTCATTATGCGAGGGAATGCAAATCTCCGCGTGTGATGATTGCTACCGCGGATGGTGGATATGAGTCTGCTAGTGACTATGATGAGGAGACATTGGCTCTTATTACACGTGAAGAACATGGTGGAGATGATTCTGATCATGAGACGCAATACATGGCTCCTGAAGACGCTGACAGGTATGAATGTTTAGTTGCTCAACGTGTTTTGAGTGTGCAGGTCACACAAGCTGAGCAAAATCAGAGGCACAATTTGTTCCATACCAAGGGAGTTGTGAAGGAACGTTCAGTGCGCGTCATCATAGACGGAGGGAGCTGCAACAACTTGGCTAGCATGGAGATGGTGGAGAAGCTTTCTCTCACCACAAGACCACATCCACATCCTTACTACATCCAATGGTTCAACAACAGCGGCAAGGTTAAGGTAACACGTACTGTTCGTGTGCATTTTAGTATCTCTACATATGCTGATTATGTTGATTGTGATGTGGTACCTATGCAAGCATGTTCCTTATTACTTGGTAGACCATGGCAATTTGATAAAAATTCTGTACACCATGGTAGAAACAATCACTATACTCTTGTTCATAAGGATAAAAATATTACTTTGCTTCCTATGACTCCAGATTCCATTTTGAAAGATGATATTAATAGAGCTAATAAAGCACAACAGGAGAAGAATAAGAGTGAAAATCGGATTGTGGCAAAAGAATTTGAGCAACAAATGAAGCCTAATAATAAACCATCTAGTGTTGCTTCTGAAATTAAATTGAAAAGTGCATGTTTATTTGCCACCAAATCTGATATTGATGCGCTAGATTTTTGCAAATCTGTTTGCTATGCTTTTGTGTGCAAAGAGGCATTATTTTCATTCGAGGACGTGCCTTCCTCTTTGCCTCCTGCTGTCACTAACATTTTGCAGGAGTTCGCTGACGTTTTTCCACAAGACGTGCCACCGGGATTACCGCCTATTCGAGGGATTGAGCATCAGATTGACTTAATTCCCGGTGCTTCACTTCCAAACCGTGCACCATACCGTACCAATCCAAAGGAGACGAAGGAGATTATGCGTCAAGTACAAGAGCTTCTCGACAAAGGTTATATACGCGAATCCCTTAGTCCTTGTGCTGTTCCTATTATTCTAGTGCCGAAAAAGGATGGTACATCACGTATGTGTGTTGATTGTAGAGGCATTAATAATATTACTATTCGTTATCGTCATCCTATTCCTAGGCTAGATGATATGCTTGATGAATTGAGTGGCTCTACAATATTCTCCAAAGTTGATTTACGTAGTGGATACCATCAAATTCGTATGAAATCGGGAGATGAATGGAAAACATCATTCAAAACTAAGTTTGGATTATATGAGTGGTTAGTCATGCCTTTTGGGTTAACTAATGCACCTAGTACTTTCATGAGATTAATGAACGAAGTTTTACGTGCTTTCATTGGACGATTTGTGGTAGTTTACTTTGATGACATATTGATTTATAGCAGATCTTTGGAGGAACATTTGGAACATTTACGTGCTGTTTTTATTGCTCTACGTGATGCACGTTTGTTTGGTAACCTTGGGAAGTGCACCTTTTGCACCGACCGAGTATCTTTTCTTGGCTATGTTGTTACTCCACAGGGAATTGAAGTTGATAAAGCCAAGATTGAAGCTATTGAGAGTTGGCCGCAGCCCAAAACGGTCACACAAGTGAGGAGTTTTCTTGGCCTCGCTGGATTCTATAGGCGTTTTGTGAGAGATTTCAGCACCATTGCTGCACCTCTCAATG
>NW_021230563.1:0-1100 GCF_002162155.2 Triticum dicoccoides | reverse complement strand
AAATCTGTTTCTGTGACACCTACACCAATTAGTGAGGAAGCTAATGATAATGATCATGAAACTTCAGATACTACTGAACCTCGTAGATTAACCAGAGTGAGATCCGCGCCAGAGTGGTACGGTAATCCTGTTCTAGAAGTCATGCTACTAGATCATGATGAACCTACGAACTATGAAGAAGCGATGGTGAGCCCAGATTCCGCAAAATGGCTTGAAGCCATGAAATCTTAGATGGGATCCATGTATGAGAACAAAGTACGGACTTTGGTTGACTTGCCCAATGATCGGCAAGCAATTGAGAATAAATGGATCTTCAAGAAGAAGACGGACGCTGACGGTAATATTACTGTCTACAAAGCTCGACTTGTCGCAAAAGGTTTTCGACAAGTTCAAGGGATTGACTACGATGAGACCTTCTCACCCGTAGCGATGCTTAAGTATGTCCGAATCATGTTAGCAATTGCCGCATTTTATGATTATGAAATTTGGTAGATGGATGTCAAAACTGCATTCCTGAATGGATTTCTGGAAGAAGATTTGTATATGATGCAACCAGAAGGTTTTGTCGATCCAAAGGGAGCTAACAAAGTGTGCAAGCTCCAGCGATCCATTTATGGACTGGTGCAAGCCTCTCGGAGCGCTTTGATAGTGTGATCAAAGCATTTGGTTTTATACAGACTTTTGGAGAAGCCTGTATTTACAAGAAAGTGAGTGGGAGCTCTGTAGCATTTCTGATATTATATGTGGATGACATATTACTAATTGGAAATGATATAGAATTTCTGGATAGCATAAAGGGATACTTGAATAAGAGTTTTTCAATGAAAGACCTCGGTGAAGCTGCTTACATATTAGGCATTAAGATCTATAGAGATAGATCAAGACGCTTAATTGGACTTTCACAAAGCACATACCTTGACAAAGTTTTGAAGAAGTTCAAAATGGATCAAGCAAAGAAAGGGTTCTTGCCTGTGTTACAAGGTGTGAAGTTGAGTCAGACTCAATGCCCGACCACTGCAGAAGATAGAGAGAAAATGAAAGATGTTCCCTATGCTTCAGCCATAGGCTCTATCATGTATGCAATGTTGTGTACCAGACCT
>NW_021230562.1:0-740 GCF_002162155.2 Triticum dicoccoides | reverse complement strand
TACACACAAAACATTGCCCCCAAATGTCTATCTCCCTAGTTATGTGGTTCTCGCACACTCACCTCACACAGCACCCCCACTGCAAACAAGAACACTTTGTCTCCTTGTGCACCAGTCTCCTCTTTCTATCTCTCCCACATGCAGACCCACCCCAGCTCCTTACCTATATACATATATGTCGTGACTCTTTCCATAGCTCCCTAATGTATCATCATTCTCAATCTCGCACGTTGTTCTCTACACCATCTATTCTAGATCTCTCATGAAGTCCCTATCAAACACACGATGACTCGCTTCCCTTGCGTCTATGTACATAGGCCACTTTCGAACAACATCAACATTGTCTCCCTCTCTATGCGCCAGTTCTTCACACAAACGACCGATCTCTCCCCCACTCTGTTCCTCTCTCTCCCTCTCGCTCTCACACCCCTCTCCCACACACACTCGATATATTTTCCAAATAGTCTGCTTCCCGCCCGCACCCATGCTATCCCGCTACTACACATGCCTTTGACTCTCTTTGACACACATGTCATACCATTCCCCCTTCCCTATACCAGGTTTACATCATTAGTGGTCTCTCTTATCCACATACACACACACCCTCTCACACACACGCGCACGCACAAACACACACAAACACCCATCTATCTAGATCCATCTATTAAGGCACACACCCTTGCATATTCTCTCCAGCTCTAGGTATGTATATATCCCCCCTCTCTCTAGCTCGGATGCAC
>NW_021230561.1:0-666 GCF_002162155.2 Triticum dicoccoides | reverse complement strand
TACCTGAGTGGGATGTTTTTTTTAATGAAAAGGGGATGCTTGCCGGGTTATTTGTCTCGCGAGTTGAACCCACGCCAAGGAGCAAATCCTTGGTATCCCTCGGACAGACATTTTATCTCCCGGCAACAGGCCCTGCCGCCTTCCCACGTCGCTCGACCTTTCTCACGCTTTTGACGGAGGCAGGAACGAGGTGGGTGCGGTCTCCTCGTTTCATCCCTTTGCTGCCGCGACTACGACCAAACTTGGCCCCGAGAACGAGCCCCAGGGCCTAGAGTTGAGGGAGCACGACAGTTTTCGGGAAGAAACGTGGTTTCGCATTCCCCAGTCCATAAGAGGATGCATGATGAGGGATAAAAGACTTATCTGATATTGCAGCCCCCGGCAACTCTGGTTTGCCGTGGACGATTCTTGGCGCTCGCAGCCCCCAGCGATACTGGCTTGCCGGGAAGGCTTTTATCTTTCAGCAGAGAACTTTGACGTTCTCGATGCCGGCTTCCGGCAAGCTTGTTGCCAGGAAGGCTTTTATCTTCGGCAGAGAACTTTGACGTTCTCGATGCCGGCTTCCGGCAAGCTTGTTGCCAGGAAGGCTTTTATCTTCAGCAGAGAACTTTGACGTTCTCGATGCCGGCTTCCGGCAAGCTTGTTGCCAGGAAGGCTTTTATCTTC
>NW_021230560.1:0-1856 GCF_002162155.2 Triticum dicoccoides | reverse complement strand
AGTGGTACCTCAACTCCGGCGCTGCGTCCCACATGACATCCTCGCCCGGTAATCTTCTCTCTGCTCGCCCGTCCTCTACTGATGCATGCATCATCGTCGGCAGTGGCGAGCGCCTGCCCATCACCCATGTTGGCACTAGCTCGCTGATCACCAGCACATCCCCTATTCCTCTTCGCAATATCCTCGTTTCTCCTTCTCTTGTCAAGAATCTACTTTCAGTTCGCCAGCTTTGCCGTGATTTTCCCCTCTCTGTTGAATTTGACGCGCGTGGCTTTTCTGTAAAGGACCTTCGAACCAGGGTGGTGATTCTCCGATGTGATTCCGACGGCGACCTCTACCCTGTTGTGCGGCCCAAACTCCCCTCCTTGTGCATCTTTGCCGGCGTCGCTGCGACCGACCTGTGGCACCAACGCCTTGGGCATCCCGGTGCTACCTCGCTTCGCGCCCTCGCTGATGATCTGCACCTGGAGTTCAGCCGCGAGCCACCCTTCTGTCATGCATGTCGCTTGGGCAAGCACACTAGACTTCCGTTTCAGTCATCTAGCACCACTAGCTTTTTTCCTTTCCAGCTTTTACATCTTGATGTATGGACATCTCCCGTTGTAAGCATCTCAGGCTATCAATTTTACTTAGTTGTGATCGATGATTTCAGTCACTACGTCTGGACGTTCCCTATGAAACATAAGTCTGAAACTCTCTCTGTCCTTACTGATTTCTTCGCTTATGTTCAGACCCAGTTCCAGCTTCCTGTTCTTGCGCTTCAGACAGACAACGGGCGTGAGTTCGACAGCGCCGCCGTGCGCGCCTTGCTTGCACGCCATGGCACTCATTTCCGCCTCACCTGTCCGTACACGAGCCAGCAGAACGGCAAGGCTGAACGTATCCTTCGCACGCTCAACGACGCGGTGCGCTCGCTCCTCTGTCATGCGTCGATGCCGCCGCGATTCTGGGCCGAGGCCCTGAACACCTCCACATACCTCATCAACCGCCGGTCGTGTCGCGCCTCAGCACCTTGCACTCCGCACGAGCTTCTGCTCGGTGTCGCCCCGGACTACTCCCAGCTTCGCGTCTTTGGATGCTTGTGCTATCCGAACATCACTGCTACTACTCGCCACAAGCTTGAGCCTCGGTCTATCGCCTGCGTCTTTCTTGGATATCCTTCTGATCACCGAGGTTTTCGCTGCTTTGATCCGGTCTCGCGCAGCGTCCCGACTTCACGCCATGTCCTCTTTCATGAAACAGTCTTTCCCTTCTCCACACCACCGCCTGCTCCTTCGCCCATGCAGCCTGCATCGCCCGCTTCGTCCCCTGTCCTGCAGGTCCCGCTCGTGATCAGGAACCGTGGTGTGCCCGCCCTTTTGCATGGTTCAAACTCAGGTGTTGGATCCTCATCGGACGCCTCGGCGTCGCCTGCGCCAAGTGCGCCCTCGACACATTCAAGCTCAACCATCGGATCTCCCACGACCGGCTCGTCTTCACCGACTACTGCCCCGCGCAGCCCCAGCCTCGCCGCGGGCTCTTCGACGGGCGGCTCGGCCACGTCTTCGTGAAGCCCTTCTGCGTCCACTGGGTGCACGGGCGTCTCCATCCCCAGCGCCGCGCCACCAGCGCCGCGCGCACCGCCCGTCGCGCCACCGGCGCCCATGGTCACGCGGGCTCAACGCAGCATCTTCCGCCCCAACCCACGCTACTATGACGCGGCCGCTGCCTCGACATCTACTTCCTCGACGTCCTCGTCGGTCTCGGCGGTTCCCAGCTCCGTCCACGCTGCCTCCGCGGCCCGCACTGGCTCGCCGCCATGCAAGTGAGTACGACGCTCTCGTCCACAACCGTACGTGGGAGCTGGTGCCGCCCCC
>NW_021230559.1:0-676 GCF_002162155.2 Triticum dicoccoides | reverse complement strand
CGCCCCTGTTCCCCAGCAGGAACATCTTTTGTGGAGGACCAAGCTATTTAGAGGATAGTGAATCTGGTAAGCATCCAATAGATAACAGAAATCATAATTTTCTGTTGGCATTTTGCATGCACGGTTCAAGCCAATTTCTGTTTGAGCATGCAGTAGAGTATGCGTGCCCCAAGATTTGATGTTTGGCTGAAATATTGTGTTGTTTGCAATTGGCAATGGAGATTTTTCATATTTTTCTATCTAAATTCGTATGACTAGGTTTTCTTTTATTTAACATGTCTAAAATTCTTATCTACCTGACAGAGCTGCAAGCCTTGCTTGAATGCGCAGAAAATCATGTTAATATAATTGATTGCCCTGAGTCAAATGTTCGAATTATTTTCTTCTGTTTACAAGCTTATATTATATTAATTTGAAGAAAATAAGAATTGTATAATCATCATATTTTATGTAGGGCACTCCATTATTAAATCTAGAAGTTCGTAATAGATAATATATCATTGTGTTGTTTTAAAACTAACTTGCTCTTTTGATTGGCAGAATGTTGATACTGACTCCGATCCAGGGCAAAATTTGAGTTGATCGCTGCTTCTTTGCTGAATTAATTAGTCTTTTTGCTGGTTATTTTTATTGCCACCCTACACAAATTATGCAGGGGTAAGAATACAATTTGTTT
>NW_021230558.1:0-585 GCF_002162155.2 Triticum dicoccoides | reverse complement strand
GTCAATAATAAAAAAACTACAAAAACTAATCCAAAAAGGTGAAATTTTTCAAGTTGTACCGTCTCGAAAATTTTATTTACCCTGTCCCAATCCGCTATCTGCTTATCAAAAATTAAAAAAAAGCAACCCAAGTCCTTATATGTTTTTTATGCAAGATCAAGATTTTACACTGTTTGGAGCTTCACCAGAAAGTTCATTAAAATATGATGAAAAAACAAGAAAGATTGAACTATATCCTATCGCAGGAACAAGACCCAGGGGGAGAACTAAGGATGGAAATTTAGATTTAGATTTAGATAGCAGAATAGAACTTGAAATGAGAACTAATCATAAAGAATTAGCAGAGCACTTGATGCTCGTAGATTTAGCACGTAACGATCTTGCTCGTATTTGTAAACCGGGATCTAGATACGTGTCGGATTTAGTGAGGGTAGATCGATATTCTCATGTAATGCACTTGGTATCAAGAGTTATAGGTGAACTTAGAGAGGGTTTAGACGCATTACATGCATATGCTTCCTGTATGAACATGGGAACGCTAACAGGTGCTCCAAAGGTTCGCGCGATGCAATTAATTGCGGAATA
>NW_021230557.1:0-3364 GCF_002162155.2 Triticum dicoccoides | reverse complement strand
GGGGGGGGGGGTGCGTGGCCCCTAAACGTGTGGTGGCGTAGCCGATCCAATCTATGCCGCGCGACGACGATGGCTGAGGCAGGCGGCCGCGTGCTGGCCCGCCCTGCCTCGGGCGGTGGCAGCTGTAGGCGCGGTGCGTCATTGTACCGGGAAGGACGGTGACTGCAGTCGACGGCGACGCGCCATTGGGCATCAGGTCATTGGCAGCGGCGTGGATGGCTTGGTGGACTGTTCGGCGGCGCCTCTGGTCAGATCAGATCTGGTCGGTGCAGCTAGCGGTGGTGGCGATCTCCTTTGTCGGAGGTGTTCGATCTGAGGTTGGATGGTCAGATCTCGAGATCCGTCATCTAGTCCGGGCTGCGAGTCAAGAAGACAGAGTTGCCGGTGAAAACCGAGCCTATGGCAGGCGATGGCGGTGTTCTGCGTCGTTACCTTAATGAAGACATCGTCATGTAACTTCTGTCGACCCACTCCTGCTGCTTCGTGGAAAACTCTAGAATCTGGTCTTCCAGATCGGACGATAGCGGTACTGCGGTGTCGTTTCTCTTTTAAGAGCATCGTTTATGAAGCCTGCACCAAAAGTTTAAGTTCCTCAATACCTGTAGATATGTTAGGAACAGACATGTTGTTCCAAGCAACACTAGAAAATACTGTGAAGTATAATAGCATGAACCATAGCAATGTACCATTACTGTTTTCGCATTAGACTATTTGTAGTTTTGTCACTGCCCAACATACAAAGGTAAGAGATACACAAGCAGAGTTGTCATCATGCAGTAGTATTACTATAGAAGCAATAGAAATATGGAAATAAACATCAATGGAGATAGTATCTTTTGATGTAATCTGTCAGGCTGGACGGAGCGAGCGGGCTTTTCGGCCTGCTTGTGGCCCGTTCTGGTCCGGACCGATCGGTCCTGACCCGATGAAGAAATTGGTCGGTCCAGTTACCAAATTTCAGCCCCAAATTTACTCGGTCCGGTCCGGTCTTTAACCGGTCCGACCGAGTGGACCGAGGCTGTAGATTGTTCCTCGATGTTGCAGACGCCGGCGACGCCCCGGCCATGCCCCGCCCCGGCACTTGTTCACAGGAATCAAGTGTAACTCAATCAATTGACACAAAAACAGGGGCAAGAGGTAGAAGAAGACTCAGGTCACACACTGTTATTCAGTTAAACAGAAAAGAGAAAGAACGAGAGAAATGCGATAAAATCCGATAATCACGGCACCATCCCACGATTCACTCCATGCTGCCGTTTCCTTTTATTCGCGACTAAACAGTTTCGCTGATGTTTCCCTTTATTCAATCGAACAGAAAACTGAAGGAAACATCTATTCCTACATAAGAGGCTTTACCAAATCTGTACGTGCAAGTCGGGCGAGTTACAGCTCCCTGCACTACGTACACTACATGTGCTCACCACAGACTGCTTCGTTCATGTCCCCGTAGTTTCACTTGTTGTATTCCGTGCAAGCGGCTTACTTGGTAGGCCAGAGCCAGTTTCACCCATATCTGGATACGACTATGAGATTACTGTACCGGTCCATGTGACTCACAACTGGTGTGAGCAAATGAAGATAACAGTCTGCCGGAGAGTTTGACACTGTAGAGGGCACATTCCCAATACCTCACAATCCTAACTAGTACGTATGTTGGTGTGGACCTCATGTTTACCGGGATGTTGGAAAATGATGGAACGGAACCGCGCATGCCATGGGTAAGTGAAACCGTGTAGGCTATATATCAAGAGAACTTGTCTGGTCATCATTAATTATTTGCCGTACATGGTGGGTGTGATGATCGACTTATATGTTTGTTAATTATGGTTTCATACGGTAGTAGTATGTAGCAGGATACATGCACGTGCTTGCATGGATAGCACCATGAAAGAACTTTTTCGGCTACTGTTTGTCAGATGACTTTTCACATGACTTGTGTTTTTTTTTCTTAAAAATTTATTAAAAAGATTCATCAAAAGTACAAAACACATCAAACATAATAAAAACCCCCATCAAAGTCCATGAACCACCAAAACGACAATTGTCACCTCCAAAGCAAGTCGCCGGCGTGTCACTGTTGTGGCTCCCATACCGGAATTGGCCTGACATTGTCAACAACAGCCGACAAGTCTTCGTGCACGTGTCTCTACAGACAAGCGCCACATTGTTTCCCGTTCAAACCTTGAATTGATCTGAAGAACCAGACCACAAATATCATCATTGTGTACGCACGACGAGAATCATCCTAACCCCACCGCCCCAACGATTTGGCTAGAATCTATGCCGGAGCTCCGTCTAATCCATCCCAAGAGACGAACTTGAGGAGGACCGGAGTTTAGGGCATCTCCACCCGCGCCCCCAAGAAGGCCCCCCAGGCGTCTTTTCGTCCGCCGGCGCCAAAAAATCGGCCTAATCGCGCCCCCAAGAGCCCAGTTTTCGCCGGCTCGGGCCGAAATTGGCGCCGGCGGACCCAACCCGAACGCGGCGCGCTGGGTGTCGCTCGGGGGCGCCGGGCGAATCGTTTTTGGCGCGAAGAGCCGCGGGCCCGCCGCGTCAGCGACTCTACGCTCTTCTCGCCCCTTCGTTGTCATCATCGCCTCGTTTTCCGCGGCGAATCAATGCCAAAGCTGCCGCGCGTTGCCGCGCCGGTCAGCCTCCATTGATGCTTCACGGGCGGCGCGTCCCTCGGCCGCCACGCAATCACGCCACGCGTAACGCGCCGGCCAAGCCTACCACGCGGCGTCTCCGCCTATAAAAGCCGACTGCAAGCGCGCCGGAGAGACTCACCCCGATCATCCACCGACGACGCGCTCATTTCTCCCCCTTTCCTCCTCTCGCCGTCACCAGTTGAGAAAGCATGGCCGAGCGTTTCCCAGGCGACGGCGCGGCGGCGAACGGATTCGGGCGCCGTCATCTGCACGAGGACGAGGCTCGCCTCCTTTTCGAGGCCGAGTACCCGGTCCCGCCGGACATGCGGGTGCCCGGGGCTTGGAGGATCAGCGCCGGCGGCGTGCCGGTGCCACCACCACCCACCGGGGCGACGCGGCGTGGGGAGATCGCACGCATCCGCGCGTCCCTGCCGCGGGCGGCGAGGGAGGGGCCACGGTACATCCCCGACAGCCCGCCCTGGGAGCCCTACTTCCGCCGCTGTCACGCCGAGCAGCTCGAGGCCACCAACGGCGTCGTGCCCTCCGGCAGGCTCAACTCCGATGGCCGGCGCCGGTGGTGGGGCGTGCCCGGCCGCACGTTGGAGGCCATCCTCGAGTACATCGAGGGCGGCAACACGCCTCGCCTCGAGTACCCCGCTCCCCCGTCCTTCTCACGCCGCCAGGGAAGCTCCTGGACGCCGAGGCGCATGGAGACC
>NW_021230556.1:0-2319 GCF_002162155.2 Triticum dicoccoides | reverse complement strand
CTGACGAACGCGCACCCATGTGGAAGAAGAAATCTATATTTTGGGACCTGCCCTATTGGAAAGACCTAGAGGTCCGCTCCGCAATCGACGTGATGCACGTGACGAAGAATCTTTGTATGACCCTGCTTGGCTTCTTGGGCGTGTATGGGAAGACAAAAGATACACCTGAGGCACAAGAGGACCAGCAACGTATGCATGGAAAAGACGGCATACATCAGGGTCATGCAAGCTACGCTCTTACCAAAGAAGAGAAGGAAATCTTCTTTAAATGCCTGCTCAGTATTAAGGTACCGTCTGGCTTCTCGTCGAATATAAAGGGAATAATAAACATGGCAGAGAAAAAAATTCCAGAACCTAAAGTCTCATGACTGCCACGTAATTATGACACAACTGCTTCCGGTTGCATTGAGGGGGCTTCTACCGGAAAATGTTCGATTAGCCATTGTGAAGCTATGTGCATTTCTCAATGCAATCTCTCAGAAGGTAATCGATCCAGAAATCATACCAAGGTTAGAGAATGATTTGGTGTAATGTCTTGTCAGTTTCGAGTTGGTGTTCCCACCATCCTTCTTCAACATCATGACGCACGTCCTAGTTCACCTATGCGAAGAGATTAACGTTTTGGGTCCTGTATTTCTACACAATATGTTCCCCTCTGAGAGGTTCATGGGAGTCTTTAAGAAATATGTTCATAACTGTGCTAGGCCAGAAGGAAGCATCTCCAAGGGCCGTCAAAATGAGGAGGTCATTGAGTTTTCTATTGATTTTATTCCTGACCTTAAGCCGATTGGTGTTCCTGAATCGCGGCATAAGGGCAGACTGGATGGAAAAGGCACGCTAGGAGGGGAACAAATAATATGTATGGACGGACATTCTCTCACTGAAGAACACTACACAGTTCTATAGAATTCCGCCTTGGTGGCTCCGTATATGGATGAACACAAGAATTTGCTACGCTCCAAACACCCGGAGTGGTCTGATGACTGGATTACACGTGAACAAACCAGGAGTTTCGCCAGCTAGTTGCAGACACGTACCATGCATGACACCTCTATTGAAGATGACCTGTACTTGCTGTCCCAGTTACCATCTTCGAATATAATGACTTTCAAAGGGTACAAGATAAATGGTAATACATTTTACACGATTGCCCAAGATAAGAAGAGCACCAACCAAAACAGTGGTGTCTGCTTTGATGCAGAAACCAAGACGGGAAAGGAAACATATTATGGTTATATACAGGACATATGGGAACTTGACTATCGACGTGGTTTGAAGGTCCCTTTGTTTCGGTGCAAATGGGTCAATATGACACGAGGCGGGGTAACGGAAGAACCGCAGTACGGAATGACAACAGTGGATCTCAACAATCTTGCGTATGCAGACGAACCATTCGTCCTAGCCAATGATGTGGCACAGGTTTTCTATGTGAAGGACATGTCTACCAAGCCAAGAAAAGATAAGGAAGCGAATGCATCGTACGATGAGCCAAAGCTGCACATAGTTCTTTCTGGGAAGAGAAACATCGTGGGAGTGGATGACAAGACAGACAAGTCAGAAGATTATGAAAAGTTTGATGAAATTGCTCCATTCACAGTGAATATTGACCCGAGCATCCCGTTAAATGATGAAGATTTTCCATGGTTACGGCGCAAAGGGACACACGCGAAGAAAAAGTTTCACACCCAAAGATCTGGGATGTGATCAGCTTCACTATCATCACTTTCTTCTGTGTTTCACACCCAGAAGGGAATCTCTGTAATAGTTAGGGTAGTTAATTATGTGTTTTGGCATTTGAAACGTGAAGAAATTTTATGTGCAAACAAATTCTTTCATGCCTTTACTGATTTTTAAAGTTAAGTTATTCACAAACTAGTGATTCACACTATTTCAAATAATTCAAAATTTAAACTATTCAAATTTGAAAACTACGAGCACTAACAAAAAGTTTGTAATTTTTTGTACCTAAAGCAAAAATATTCACAAAGAAACTCTAAATACACAAAAAACAACTCAAAAATAAATAAAGCAAAAAAATAAAAAAGCCCGCCTACTAGGCCAAAGCGGCCGGCATATGACTAGAAACCCAACCTGTTGTTGGGCCAGGATGCAGGCCCGCAAAGGCCCAGTAGGCCTACAGGGCAGCACAGAACATGTAAGCCCAGTAGGCCTGCTTTGGAGAGGAGCTCGAGAGAGCTACCGCACGGGGGTTTATAAACCAGTGCGGTCGCCCCTCGGCTAGCGAGGTGGGACTAAACTTGCCGCACCGCACCTGCGCCAGCGCACCCCTTTAGTACCGGGTCGTGGAACCAACCGATA
>NW_021230555.1:0-683 GCF_002162155.2 Triticum dicoccoides | reverse complement strand
ACACCCGCCAGCCACCTTATGCAACTAGTGCATGTCAGTCGGTGGAACCGGTCTCACGTAAGCGTACGTGTAAGGTTGGTCCGGGCCGCTTCATCCCACAATACCATTGAAGAAAGATAAGACTAGTAGAGGCAAGCAAGTTGATAAGATCTACGCCCACAACAAAATTGTGTTCTACTCGTGCAATAGAGAACTATGCATAGACCTAGCTCATGATGCCACTGTTGGGGAACGTTGCAGAAAATTAAAATTTTTCCTACGGTTTCACCAAGATCCATCTATGAGTTCATCTAAGAAACGAGTCATGGGAGAGAGATTGCATCTACATACCACTCTGTAGATCGCGCGGAAGCGTTCAAAAGAATGGGGTTGAAGTAGTCGTTCTCGTCGTGATCCTATCACCGGAGATCCTAGCGCCGAACGGACGGCACCTCCGCGTTCAACATACGTACGGTCAGCGTAACGTCTCCTCCGTCTTGATCTAGCAAGGGGGAAGGAGAGGTTGATGATGATGGCTCTAGCAGCAGCACAACGGCGTGGTGGTGGTGGAACAGCAGCACTCCGGCAGGGCTTCGCCAAGCACGTGACGGAGGAGGAAGAGGTGTAGCAGGGGGAGGGGGCGCCAGGACTTTAGGGTGCGGCTGCCCCCTCCCCCTCCCTTTATATAGGCCCCCAGGGGGGGG
>NW_021230554.1:0-1149 GCF_002162155.2 Triticum dicoccoides | reverse complement strand
GGAACCAACAGAAGTAGTGAAATCAAAAGTATTAAACTAATCTCTATGTGGACACATATGAAAAGTGCATGCAGTATCAAGTACCCACTCATCATTGGTCTCAGCACATCCAGCAATAACGACAAGAGCATCATCGGAACTATCATCACGAGCAACGTTAGCAGAATTGTCACCTTGTTTGTTACCTTTCCTCTTCTCTTTATTCTGCAACTTGAAACACTCTGAGATGTCATGCCCGTCTCTCTTGCAATACCTGCAATACTTCTTGTCTCTGGATTGCGACCGGCCCCTGTAGCCGTTCTTACTTTTGCCTCTGTTTCCATTATTGGAGTTCTTCTCCTTTGTCCTGCCACGAACAGATAATCCCTCGGCTTGGGATGAACTCGAACCATCATGAGGCACCATTAATTTCATATTCTCCTTGGAGTTCAAAGCTTCATAAACTTCATTAAGTGTGAGAGTATCACGACTGTATAATATGGTGTCTCTAAAATTTGTATAAGAACTTGGCAGTGAACAAAGTAACATTAAAGCAGTATCTTCCTCTTCATACTTAACCTCCATTGCAGCTAGATCAGATATGATCTCTTTGAATTCTGAAATATGATTCAAAACATTACCTCCCTCGAGTAACCTGTGCAGGAATAATTTTTGCTTCAGATGCATCTTGCTGGTGAGATCTTTAGTCATGCAAATCCTTTCCAGCTTTAACCATAGAGCGGCGGCAGTTTTCTCACTCAAAACTTCTTGCAAAATATTATTATGCAAATGGAGTTGAATTTGCGACAAGGCGTTGTAATCAATTCTTTTCTCCTCATCAGTCCAGTCCTGAATTCTGTTCTTCCCAAAACTATCCAGTGCTTCATCATAGTCGGACTGTGCCAACAACGCCCGCATCTTAACTTGCCATAGGGTAAACCTTGTGTCACGGTCCAGCAGCGGAAGATCGTACTTCATGGATGCCATGAGTCGATAAAATCTGTGTACACAGTCGTACAAGCCGGTAGAAAAATTCTTGATAGAATTTAATATGCGGATCAAACAAAATAGGATAAATAGCACCTGAAAGTGTCGAGCAGTGGACGTAGCAATTGGAGTTGAAAAAGTAACCCTGTAGCCTTCACGTGTAGGACAGGAGTACTAGTTGAG
>NW_021230553.1:0-625 GCF_002162155.2 Triticum dicoccoides | reverse complement strand
GAATTCGGGAGAGCGCGGTGCCCCCAGGGGCTATATAGTAGCCCCACCATCAAACTCCTATGGCTAAGTGAAAGTGATAAAGCATTATAGTCCGGTTGCCTAGTTTGCTATGCTATCACCTCCTTTACAGGACCAAGACGTTGGATTAAGTGTGAAAATTCGCCTTTTTGCAAACACCCCCGCACTATGTGCGTGGGGGCTGAAGCCGAAGACTGCCATCTTTTAGGTTATATACACATATACATCAACGGCCGCACAAGAGGTATTTTACTACTTGAACGCACAAGTATAAAAAGCTCTTATATTATATTGAAACATCATTTCACAAATCATACATGTCATTAGAACATAATATCCTTCGAGCACTGCGTCTCTATTAAACGAGCGCCCTGCAGGACTTCCTCAAAATAGTGCTCGGCAGGTACTCGGATTCTGTCCGAATCCTGGGATGCAACGTCGGTGGCCTTCGTCTCTGCCCAGTATGTTTTTACACGGGCAAGAGCCATCCGCGCACCCTCTATGCATGCCGACTGCTTCATTGCATCGATATGCGGCACCGCACCAAGGAACTGCTGCACCAAGCCAAAATAACTCTTCGGCTCGGGCCTGCTCGGCCACAAATGAG
>NW_021230552.1:0-440 GCF_002162155.2 Triticum dicoccoides | reverse complement strand
GACGGACGCCGAGACGAGCACGTGACACCACTGCCACCCTGTCTTAGCGTAGCGCGAGTCGAGGCGGACGTCGTCGCGGTAGCGACGACAGACGCCGAGACGAGCACATGACACCAGTCCCACCCTGTCTTAGCGTAACGCGAGTCGAGGAGGACGTCGTCGCGGTAGCGACGACGGACGCCGAGACGAGCACGTGACACCAATCCCTCCCTGTCTTAGCATAACGCGAGTCGAGGCGGACGTCGTCGCGGTAGCGACGATGGACGCCGAGACGAGCACGTGACACCACTGCCACCCTGTCTTAGCGTAACGCGAGTCGAGGCGGATGTCGTCGCGGTAGCCACGACGGACGCCAAGACGAGCACGTGACACCACTGCCACCCTGTCTTAGCGTAACGCAAGTCGAGGCGGACGTCGTCGCGGTAGCGACGACGGACGTC
>NW_021230551.1:0-558 GCF_002162155.2 Triticum dicoccoides | reverse complement strand
CATATTCTGAAATAGTATGGCTCCTTCATGGATGTTCTTCCAGGTCGGCTCCGACTCCGATGACCATCTAGGAACTCCATCTTGTTTGTCACGCCGGGACGCCAAGCCACCAACCCGATCTCTATAATCCAACTACTACAACTAGTAATGAATTTTACATAGAGTCACAAGTCGACACACAGGTCGTTATACAATATAATGACAGCACATTGGCTCCTGCCGGCTGACAAACATGACACGCAGGCCATGTATAATTTACACACATGCATCACATACACATGAGTCATACTATTCACATCAAACCCTGCAAAATAAATTTATGCGTAGAATCGCATTCTACCGATTTGAGTGTCGGGTACGAAATACACAGCGCTATGCACTACATTTTCGGAAATCACAGATCACATCTGAACTCCGATCACGCCGAATTTCCTGATCTGACCGATCTTATCGATCATCGTAAGTCCAATTTGGATTTAAGTTTCACTGTTAACCCCGATGGCAGATACCGGTAGGGTAGGTTGTGTCACGACCTCATCGACTCCAATCATCAAAAAA
>NW_021230550.1:0-1822 GCF_002162155.2 Triticum dicoccoides | reverse complement strand
TCTGTGTCCAAAATGCATATGATTTTATTTTGTACGCTCACACTAGATGCCACCACACAATTACCACTTATAATAACCGGTTCTTTTAGAATTATAAATGGAAGTACATACTGATTTTAGCTTCTAGGCAAATGTTTGTAGATTCCCCTTCAATCTGAATCACATGAAGTGGAGAGTTCACCAGAGTCCGTGGAAGAAATCTACATGCCATCATGAGGAAAGAGGGAACAACCCGATATGCGACACCGAAGAGTGTAAATTGCAGTTCTATTTTCTTCTTCAAACATGTCTTTTTTTGGGACCAATTTATGTTGTATACTGAAATCATGTTGTTCTAAGAAGTATCAACCTAGAATTAGTTTGTCCAATGACTCGATATGTTTAACAATGGGAGTTTGGAGGATTAGTTAGTAGATTTAAGCCCAGTGACTCAATATGATTAAAATGGGGGGTTGGAAGATTAATTAGTAGATTTAGTGTTCATCGTTTACAACCTATAAAGACTGACTGAATGAAACAATATATTATTATTTTATGCGGCAATGTGACCACCATGTTGTTCAATTTATCTAAATTTTTTTCTCAGACGTGCGTTGCACGTGCAAGCTTACTATAGTCATGAAGTTGTGCAAGTGTCGATCAGCTATATGCAGCTCTGTTCTATTTCATTAATGTGACCTCGTATAATAGCTTCTCAATCACGTGACCACAGGTAATTTGACCCTCTTACTCTTAAAACAGCGATGCTACAGCTACATACAGTTTTTCACGCATTCAAGGATACGGACGGGAGTGTTGTCACCTGGTTGGGTGGAGAGGGGCCCCACCCCTGGATTTCAGGGTGTAGGAGTGAATTAGGAGATGCCAGATACGTTTGTAAGATTGTTTCCGTAAGCCCTGTCTGTAAGTCTGTCATATAGACATAACAGGCGTATTTACATGTCTACAAGCTTTAGAATTGGTCGTCGGCAGATGGAACATTTGGATTAGGTTGTATGTATGGTGTGATTAAGTTAGTACAAATGGTGAATTTTGAAGAGTTGAATGCGCTTTTTTGTTCACTAATGTGATTGCGTTTTGTGTTGTCTCCCACACGTGGGAGTCATCAATTGAAAGTTCGAGAGACCTTATGGGTAGAAAAGAAAACTACTTTAAGCTAGGGAGTATGATTAAAAATATTATATAGATATTTGCTAAACAGATTGCCGTAATGTAAATGTGTCTCATATCTCACCCTTTTACTTGCACAAGTAAGTATGCATGACGAGAGTGGCTTGCGATGTACCATGTGGTTAAACAACAAGGTCCGCATTCAGTTATACAAATGCAAATATTGTTGTTTTCACTGAAGGCTAAAGTCGTGGAGCTTCAAAGTTGACGACCGAAAGCATATTCTGCTTAATGAGACATACAGGGTGTCCAACCTGGGGTTCGATCCCTGATGGACCCGGACAACTACCTCGTGAGCCTCAAACCACATGCTTCAAGTGGGACTTTAAACATCACGCATATGGGTGGGCAATGACTTGACAGTTTAGGCTGCGTACTTCGTTCCATGATTCCTAGTGCAGTTGGGCTATTATGGTGTGTCAATATGATGTTAGTTTTACAGGTCATTCAAATCGGGTATTCTTCAGGTGGGCCAGATTTAGTCATGCAGGCGGACACGTTCCATGGTCCGCATATACTAGCATGCAGACGCGAGAGTATGCTAGGGCTAGCTATAAACGAGATATAGTGCTGCCTTCTTCCCGGCTCGTATAACGCTAAATAGGAGCTCCCTAGCACACACAGGCTAGCGAGTGACCCAAACCCTATTTGG
>NW_021230549.1:0-651 GCF_002162155.2 Triticum dicoccoides | reverse complement strand
AGCTAACTTAAGAGTGTTTAGTTCTTTAGTTAGAGACTCAATCTTCTCCTTATCATTGTCATTTGTTTTATCTTGATTAGCATGATTAATTGACGTTTCATCATAGTATTCATCACTAGAGTTGTCAACAAGTAAATCATCATCACCTAACAAGTCATCTTCATCACTATTGAAATCAACATACTCGGGGTGTGATACCTTTGGGCCTTTAGCCATGAAGCATGTTCCAACTCCTTCATTTGGTGAGTCAAATATGTCATAGGAGTTGGTTGTCACAAGTGCTAGACCGGCAACACCTTCATCTTGAGTATATTCGGAGTCAGAGTGATAGCTTCTCTCGGAGTGGTTGTCGGAGTTGGAGCCGGATACCCATTCACCAACGTGAGCTTGATGTCTTCGTTTTGTGTAGCTCCTTGATGCCTTGTCCTTTCTTTCCGAATCCTTGCTTCTCCGTGAGGGTCTTCGTTCATAACGACCATCTCTACTCCTTCTTTCTCTAGATGGTGATTCTTCTCTTCTACTTCTTCTCTTGGGAGAATCTTCTCTTCTCTTGTAGGGGGGCGTACACTCATTGGAATAGTGTCCGGGCCTTCCACAATTGTAGCAGTTTCGCTCTCGACTAGAAGATCTTTTGTCATTGTAGGACCTTGA